>NC_133227.1:26708670-26981170 GCF_040436345.1 Pagrus major
ACAATAATCATCTTCAGCTTCATCTTGACCAGCTGCAACAGTTAAATAAGCTTGATGCATCAATATTAACAATCCAATATCGTATGTGGAATAGTAATATTATATATCACAGGGGTATTTTTAGTTTTAATACTTCTGGCTGAAATCATCTATAGTGTCATATTATTATATTGTTGTAGTGGTACTTAAGTGGTTAACAGTAACGCTTTATATTAAGGTCCTTTTAATAAGTCTGAGTTAAAAGGTAATAAGACACTTAGTTGCATAATAAAGGATTTATTCATCTCGATAAGGCATTGTTCTCGCTTTAGCTACTAATAAATGCATAATTAAGTACATATTAATCTTAATAAAGCAACAAAAAGCTTATTGAATGTTTTACTGACATAATAGGCAAGTTAGTTAAACTCAAAAGTATTTCAAACAATTTTAAGAAATTTATAAGGCTTTTATTAACATTCTTAAGCATGTGTAAACTGTTAAGTTTCTTAAAATTGCTGTTAAAAGTGTCTTATCATCTAACAATAACTGTGTTCATGATGCTATTGTTAACATTTATATAGACTTAATGTTAATAAGCATCTTATAAGGGTCTTATCACCTATTAAGGACCTTAATATGAAGCCTCACCAAAGGAACTGAATATTTACTACCTAATATGAACAAAGAAAATCGACCAAAAAGAAAAATCAGTCTGCATTGTGGATCAATGTTAAAGCCTGTTATTCATTGAAAACATTTATTACATTTTTTTATGATGCAAACAACAGCGAGAGTCCCACCCTGGTTGGAACAGCTCATCACGTAGTCATGAGGGAATGAAAGAGACACAAAGGGACGGGGACAGAAAAAAAAAAAGTGTATTAAGCGCAATTCCATTGTTTCCGTTAAAAAAAACAAAACAAAATGACAATCAGCTCTCATTGTAAATTTTGGCATCTTTTCCCCTCCTATTGAACTCTCTGGAATATTGGTCATTAAAAATCAAAAGAACAAGGCATGCATAATAGTTTCTGGTA
Source organism: Pagrus major (assembly GCF_040436345.1). NCBI lineage: Eukaryota > Metazoa > Chordata > Actinopteri > Spariformes > Sparidae > Pagrus > Pagrus major. Next base: position 26,709,690 of record NC_133227.1, read on the forward strand.
ATGCACATAGATCAAAGGATACCACTCATAAATACAAAATCCATGTACGATGTTCATGTACATTTCATATATATATGGTCCCTTTCTTAGAGGCGTCTGAGGCCAATCTACCTGCTCACGCTGCGGGACTGCGTCTTCCGCTATCTACGCTTGGTCACTAGATTCACCCTGTAAAAAAGGTCTGCGCTGGAAAATACATCGATAGGATGGACTTCGAATATTGATGATTACTAGATGTTACAACCATCTGGTCATTCCTCCCTTCATCTCTTACTGCATGTTTTTATCCCATTTTTCTCAAAGTTTCATTCACTTAAATAGTTTCATTTGCACCCCCTGACCATTGTGCTATCTACATGATTTCGTGAAAACTCGCCTGGGTTATAGCCAGTATTATTTTCTATTAAAAATCTTCTCCCATCTGCTATACTACCACCCCATGCTAGTCTTTAAAAAAAAAAAAAGGGGAGGAACCGGCAGACTACTTGGATCCATTCAATGCTACTGTGCCCACGAGATGGAAGTCTGGAACAGAGAGATTTTAACTTCCAAGTAACCTGAAGAAAATGATTTAATTTCTGATACGCTAAGTTAAATGCACTGGTCCATTTTAATAAATGGGTGAGACAGCCATGCGTCTATAGTGAAGGCTGTATACGTGGCCACACATTTTATTTACTGAAATGTAAAGAAAAAAAAAAACCAAGACAAACCAAAACGCATTGATTAAATACAATGTGGAATGAATGTCTTTACTGTTAAAAAAGTGTACTGCAATGTATACAACTATGTCGCGCTCTCTCTCATTGCTCAAAAATGAGTTGAAGAGGGGTAAGAGGCATCAGGGATTGTTGATATACCAATGGAATCATATACAGATTTACAGTTATAATGCATCTATCATCACACTCAACAGATGGCAGGAAGGGAGGGGGAGCAAACGACAGACACAATATAGAAAAGATCATCCGTTTGAATTTGAAACACCCTTTGCTGTGGTACCAATGCTATGTTACTCTCTTAGAAAAAGACAGATGGAAACGAGTGTGTGTGTCTCTGTGTTTACAGGTATGAATTCTGTAAGTGCGGAACCAAATGTTCGACCAATAAAAGTCTATTGGGATCAAGTTGTACTGGTTTCTCTGAAGGTGGAGGCAGACTTGTTTAACCAAACATGGGGCTGAGTATGATGGTACTGGTGGCAACGGTGGGCGTCTTGAGTGGTTGGGTTTAGCGCCCCCCTCCTGATGGTGGTGGTGGTGGTGTCGGTGTCGGGGCTCGGCGGCTTTAGTCGATGTACTGGGAGAGCCAGCGGAAGCCTTCGCCGTAACCCTGCCTCTTCAACACACTGCACATGAACACCTCCAGTGGTCTCGTGTTCAGCTCCTTCATGGGAATGTTGCCCTGAGAGAAAAGCAGGCAAAGTCACACTAAATCCACTTTCTTCTTTTTTTTTTCCTGAGAAAATTAATACAGAAACCAATAACCTTTTCTGCCTTAATCAGGGACTTTGCTGATTTTCCACCAGCTTTGTATCACTACAATGTTGCAACGTGCAACTCAACAATCCCACCATTTTGCCAGCGCCCAGAGCTCTGCATTTTTTGTTGTGATGTCCGTATCCACAGAAACAAACAGTATAGAGCAATCTCTCCCTCTCAGTGAGGGTGGTCTCGTCAAACTGTTTAAACTAGGCAGTGCTGATAAACTATAAACCACGATTCTGTAACTACACTGCCTATTTTTTGCCTCAGATGCTTTCAAAAACATGCTGTAGCATCCTGTTAAGCTACATTAGAGAAAGTTTGTCGAATGAAAGAGGCATTGTATTGTTCCTGTAGCACCAATGCTAACATTTTGTACATCTTTCTAACAGATAGACAGCCCAGTTTATATGAGAGCCATGTTTCCAGCGATTCAATACCTCTTTAACTACTAGGCAATGTCAGATTGACTCTCGTTATCAAAACGTATAAAACAGATGTCAACTCTTGCATCCAAGAAGTAAAAGAGGCATGATGTGTAACAACAGTGTCGGCATTGGGTGTGACATTTTACCTACCTACCAGACAGCGCTTCTCTAAACAATGACGTAACATGGCAATAACAATCATTTACAATCCCTGTTATATGCCCGTTGATCTTGTCCTCTGCTCGGAGGTTAAAATGCCCCCAGACATCACCGTCTTCTCAATTTGCAGACATTTTGTCCTGCTATTCTTCTTCGAGGTAGCTTTGAGGTAGATTCGGCTCGGTTATTAACTCTGCTGATGGCTCAGAGGCAGAACAATAACGGTCCCCCGTGCCGTCTTTGTGCAACATTCCCACATTGGACAGGCTGTATTATTTCTCTGGTCTAGTCAGGGCAACAGTTAAAGGTGATATTTCTTTTCTTTTTTTTGCTTTACATACCTGACTGACCTAAAATCCTTACAATCAGATACCCAACAAGTGGTAGAACGTACCGTCCCGACAGATACGTAATGCGTCTACTCACCTTGCCTATTGTCTGTCCGTACAATCCAAACAATTCCCTCAGCTTCTCCTCGCTGATGGCCTCTGGTCTGTCGATCTTGTTGCCCAGGATCAGGATAGGCACGTTTCCGATCGTCTCATCTGTCATTAATGCCTGGGAAAGTAGACGATATATCACTAGGCATTACTTTCATTTGAAAAACAACTGGTGCCATACAGGAATGATTCTGTGAGTACGTAATTTACTTTTGGGATATCTCTATGAACTTGAATTGGACTGAGCTATATATATGTAAGTGGTAAAGAGCCAGATCAAAAACACAACTCTACCATCTCGCAGTGAGCTAGCAGGTACTCACATCAAGTTCTGCTTTTGATTCCATCAATCTGGTCAGGTCTGCACAATCCACAAGGAAGACGATGCCATTGATGGCAGGGAGGTAGTTTTTCCACACTCTGCGGGCTGTTTAAACCAACACACAAACACAAACATGAAGGTCAGTCCCGTTTGATTACAGTGTCACCTCTGTTAAATATCATATTGGTAGTATTCGTAGTAAGAGGGGGAAAAAAATGCCTTTGTGTCTCACTCATTTTATTTCCAGATCATACCAGCAGAGAAAAAAGCATTAGTTAGAGCTTCACCAACACAGTGACCAATAAACAAAAACATACCTTGTGCGTGGCCTCCAAGGTCGAAGGTGGTGAAAGTCATGCCAGCAATCGTCAGCTCTTCCGAGGCTGGAGGATGAAAGAAAACGATCAGAAACAAATCTGAAAAGTCAGGCAGCTCAAAAATCGCCGGCAGACAACAACTGAGTGAATATATAATCAACCTTTGTATTACTTAAACAGTTGTTTGTCTTAAAATGGCAAGATAATTATCTGTGTTGTTTTTGTTTTACAGCTCATGAGCGAGCATGTGTGAATGTGCATGTGTTTGAGAGAGAACCACCAACTCACTTGGATGTAAAGTTGGCACATGCTGTCCCAATCTGTCATCTTTGAGCATGTGCAGTAGCGTCGTTTTGCCAGCATTGTCCAGGCCAAGGAATACTAACTTGCCGGATTTCTTGTACAGTCCTGAAACAAAGCCAGAAGTATTTCAGACTGCAAGTCTGGACACAACAACTGTTTTTTTTTTTTTAATTCAGACTGCATCACACTACACGATGCTTTGTCTTTGAACATTTCGCACCTGAGGAAACGTCACCACGTGTGAAGTCTGGTGAAGTCTGTTACATCAGCGATGGCGTTGTGACACTTATCCCGCCCCCTACCCCCAAAAGCCAATCATCTGCTTCATAACAGCCAAACCGGGAAACATATCAGCCAATCATGTTGTTGCACTGACGCCAGCACACAGTTGAGATTCACAACAGTTTCAGCCAATTTGATGCGGCTGCGGACGGACTCCTAATAAGCACTGAAGAGGAGGATATCACACTAATGTACAGTGTTATCCTGTTGAAAGGTGAGGTTATTCATATATTCGACATTAAACTTGCATTTGTTCAAGTGCTCGAGTGGGATGAGCTGACTGAGTCCCGTCGAGGCACTCTGTATTGAGCCAGAACATGTCGGTGTTGCACATGTGTTGTGGAAACAAAACCTGTGCTAACAGCGTTTTAAGCCTTATTTTTGGGTAAATTCACGAAACCCTTTAAGTATTTTTTTTAATTTTATTTTATTATTTGACTGGTGATTCTATACATGCAGTTGTTATGTCACGGTGACCACTGAAGCTGAAGTTATGGCTCTCTCCCAATTCGTTTAGATAGGGGCTTGGTCTTGTTAGGCCAAAATAACGGCCTGAAGACGCTGCCAAAAAAATTGCCAAGTGGAAAGACTTCCCTAAAAAGGACTTGGATGAAGGTCTGTCATGGCTTAAAAAACAATCTTCAAAGCACGAAGATGAACATCGACAAACGAATTGCCAAGCTCAGACTTGTTCTCAGTCATGCATTGGATAATTAATTCACACATATAAATAGTTTCTTTGATGCATGATGAAAACACGCACAGGTGGCTGTCTCTGCTCGACATTATCAGTGTTAGATGAAACAAAAAGTGGAACTACTCTTGCCCAAGTTAAGCCACATTCTCGCATCTTCTATTGTGTGAAGCTGTAAAAAATACAAATCAAAAAAAGTGTTTTCTGCTCCAAAATGGAAAAAGGTACATTGTTTTACTCTAATTGTTGTTTCTCTTAGGTGTACTGACTGAATACAGGAGAAAGGGTGCAACTTTGGTTACTCCTTTACTTTCCTGACAAGAATGCAAGGCATTGTGTTTAGCCACCGAGTCAGTGTAGTTATACCCAGCGGATTTGTGAAATTTCTAACTGTGTCAGCTCTACTAGACGTCACCATTACAAAGAGCAGCACTATGATACCTGTCTGACAGGAAGAACAGGAGCGACTGCTTCACAGGAGCATGGCTAGCCCAGAAACTATAACAGTACATGTTGAGTAGAGGAGCAGCTGATACATAAGACAAGACTTTAACAGATTTTTTTTTTTATATGGACACACCTATCACATTTAAAAAGGAGAAAAGTCACGTAATGTTTCTGAGAGACATTTGTTGTGTTCCCTTCATGTTCTCATAACATTATGGTTGGGCAATTTTTCTGTTCTGATCGCCTCAGGTCGAGGCAGTATTTATGAGCTGTGAAAAAATGTTACACTAGTTTCGACGTCTGACAACAGAAAAAGAAAACTATGTTGTGAATTGACTGCATCAAAACACAATATATGTACTCCCTTTCAAACATGACAAACTGTGTTGAGAGGAAGTCAACTGTCATGCATACGTATGCTTTCACAGATGAAGTTCACGCTTCAGAGATGTGAGCTGGTGCTGCAATAAATAGACCTGTAGCAAAAAGATAGAGGAGTTTCAGGGGTTAACCGTAAGACTGTCTCTCCTGACAGAAACTTGCCTCTGTGTTATTCTCACTTCACACATTAAAACAGCTCTTTTGATGGGCACGTTGCTAGCAATTAAACTTATTCTCATACACTGGAAGACACCAACTCCACCACGCTTTAGATAAATGGTTGCATGAACTTGTTTCGGTTATTTACATGGAGAAACTGCGATTTAATACTTGAAAAAACAACGTAAAAGTTTGTGGGTTTGGTCAGACGGGACATAGCTCTTGTCCAGATTAGGAAATGGAAAGGGGATCGTAAACAGGCTGTTTTAAATTAAGGAGCAGAGTCACTTGTGCTGATCGAAGTTGATCATCACCACCACACAGACATGCCACTCCACCAGAAACATCTACTGTGAACTTAGATTTTATTTTCTACAACAATTTAGTTCATTAATATGGGCAGGAAGAAAAACTATGAACATCTCTTCAGTTGTTAATAGTGGGTCAGGTCACCAACCAGCACAAGACAACATTACATATGCCATTTGGTAGATGCTTTTAGCAGAACCACTTTACAGGAACATGAGCAGCATGTGTGGCCCCACTGGGAGTCAAGCTCATAAGCCAGCTCGTTTTGGCGCTCTAGTCATGGAGCTATCAAGGTTGTTTAATGCCAACAGGAGCATGTGAAGGAACGGTGGTCAGTGATGATAGTGATTCATTCACTTCTTACACCATGATTAGAAAGTCGTCAGTGTGAAATGACCTTGCAATGTCTCTGATTATGAAATAACCGAATGAGTTTTGCCCAACAAGGGCTTTATTCTAGGACGCCCATTAACATCAGGCGGAGCGACTGCCGATGAACACTATACGTTCAGCTAACTCTGAAAAAAAGGGTGTTTGACAGCAACGTAAAGCGCTAAAACATTTCAAAACATAGCGTACACTTAAACGGCTACATATTTTTTAGGTGGGACTTATTTAAGGTGGCTAAACTACATCTTGCTGGCGGTATGGTTTGAGCAGTACTCTGCCCCGCTTCCTGCCGCACTACTCGCTTCTCCACAGAGGCGGAGAGCTGACGGTCATCTACTGCAGGTAACAGTACTGATTGTACCGACCAGGGTTAAGTATCTCATACAACCCCACATGAAAAGACCCCAACTATCACTTTAAGGGGTGGTGCCCCCTTAACTGTATTTGCATGAAAAACAACACTTGTAGAAAAAACCTTGCTTCTTCCATGAACTACTAACAGAACAGGGATGGATTTCTAGGAACAAAGCTGACCATTGTGCAGAAGACTGTTAACCCAGCTGAACATTTTAGGACTGACGTGCAGGACGGACCAGTAGTTTAAACAACTAAAGTTGTTCTTGTGATAACTGGAGACATTAATCAATCAAATTACACTCAGACTAAATCCTCCCTCATATTACCAGCACCGATCACCACGTTACACAACACTTTTAAAAATAGCTTTGTGTTTCACACTACAGCCACACTGTTTTGATTCATAAACTTAACTTAAAATACTAAAGCAGCCAAAAACTGTTCGCAATAATCTGTTGAAGCTTTAAACACCAGATTATTATGCGTTAGCGTGTGTGTGTGTGTGTGTGTGTGTTCAGCAGTACTCACCTAAGAACTGTAGTGCACTACTGAAACTGCTATAAATCCAATCAAATATGAATGACATATCCGGAGCTGTTGAATCCTGAAAAACAAGAAATGGAGGAAAAAAATCAGCGGTAAGAATACATGACTACACACAGAAGGAGAAATAAAAGAGCTGGGAAGAACAAAAGCGTTATTTTGACTTTAGCATCCATAATTATCATATGCCGCATGAGCAAAATTGAAGCGAGACCACGTGACAAAATGTCCTAAAACAAGTCCTTCTATAACATTTGGGCCTTAACCCATCGCTTCCCCACTGAATACTCATCAAATTCAGTTTACGGAGCCTCTGTTCCTGCTGACAGAGAGGTTTTAGCTACATTTTGGAAATAAATAAATGTCAGGAGGAGTGTTTACAGGAGGAGACTTTGTAGGGAATTTGGACAGCCGTGTTAACACGGTATCCTTCATCTCCAGCATGAACAGTTTTCACAATAGCGGACAGGGAACACTTGTAAAATCTCTGAAACTGCAAGTTGTTTATGTTTTCATGATGCTCCACAGATCACATGCTTTAAAACGCTGGACAGTAAGGAAAGCTGGATGTCATGTGTATTTTTGAGATTAAACATCTTGATCAGAGCATAAATATAAAGATAAACTGGCAACTTCCGAACAAATTCAGTTACTTTGTGATCTATGGATGAGGATACTGTCTTTTAACAGTAACTGTTATTTACGTAAAAAAAAAAAACACATCCAGATTTATTCCTAAGACCTCCAGGGGGAAAATACCAAGAGACAAACAGACCCAGTTGAAAGTATCAGGAGACTGACAGTATGATCAATAGGAACCAATCAGGAGCCCTCACCACAAACCCGAGGCACTCAGTCTCTACATATGCACTGCTTGCACCTATCAAACAGATACTGGCAACTAGTGATAAGAACAATGATTGGCTTTCTACAGCCAATGATAAGCTTGTCCCAGTAGGAGTCTTTGGACAGCAGGACTGGAGATTCAGAGCACTGATCACATACCATCTGACAGCTCCTTAACAGGCAACACGAGGGTTTTGTTCAACAAAACCCATCGGCAAGGGCCTCGGATATGAAGCCTAGTCTTAGCCTTTCCTGATAAACTAGTCAGATTGTATTTCAATCAAAACAAAAAGGATCTGCGATAAGACCATCTGTATCTGTGTGAAATCAACAGTTCTTGCTGTTTCTGGGTAAAATAAACTCTAGTGTTCATTTGTTATTGTAGTTCACACAGGCTTCTCGTTATCCTCCTTTTAAGTGGCATGTGATCAAATGTTTCATAAACGGTTATGAAAATCTGAGAAAAGGAGAAACCTTATCCCTTTGAACCCACATTTGCTTGCAACATTAGACACACGCACACTGTGACTATTGCCGAGGCATCAGCATCAGGTAAGCTGATGTTGACCTCTAGCCCCACTTACGTAACATGCAAACAACTCAAGGGCTAAAGTATAAGGCAGCCAAGGTTCAAGACCACGCAAACACAGCTGAACTACACGTCAGCTGCCGTGACACTCCAGTCCCGTATGCTCCCACGCCTGCAACCTATTGGCCACTATGACGTTGTGGGCTGGCATTACAGAGTCCCGACGCTCCCACGTGTGGCGTGATGCAGCTGTGAATGGGAAACAGTTTGACAATATCTGACAACAACCACGGGGGAAAATACGAGTTCATACAGATCCGATATAATACACGTGAGCAAACTAAACTGTGCATGGCGATGGCAAAGCCTGACTGAAAGCAGGAGCCTTAACCTGTTTCACTTTTGGTTGTTGCTGACATGGTTTAACAGTGCAAACTCATCAACAAGCATGACCGGCCACATGTAAGAGACAGTAATGTACTGTGTGACCCAAACTGTTAGTTTGCAAGGTGAAAATCATGAGAAGGATTTAGTTAGAAATGCTCTAAGATCTAAACTCGACATCAGTGAGACATCTGTTGTGAGTTAAATCTCTCACATGGGTTAATGACCATTATTTCAAATGAACTCTTTCAGCACAGGACTATTTATGGCTGAACAGGAGTGTGCTTACTCAAAAATCACCAAGCTACATGTTTTGACATTTTTTTCCTGTACCTATCCTCTAAACTAATGCCTCAGTTGTCTTTCAACAACTTGAAATAGTTCCCAAAACTCAAATACGGAAGAAAATAGGTTAACTACACAAACATCTCAGGCTCAGTTTTCAAATGCACACGATCAAGTAATAGTTGGACACATTTTTCCTTGAGGTTTCTGTCTATTAATTCCTACATAATATAATACTCCAGGCAGGTGTTTTTAATCCGCAGATTTAATCGGGAAATTTGTGAATCCATTATAAAGTGAAAGACGCCGGATGCGGCTTGACACGGCTGTCAAAAAAAAAACAGTCCACTGTCAACGTAGCAGCAAAGTTAGCTAACCTTTACCTCCGCGGCTAACGTTACATGGATGATTTGTCTCCGACAGGTTCCGCGCAGGCAAAAAACATCCCCAAAAGGTCTAAATATCAGAATAACAACGAGTCAAATCAAAGTCATAAATATAAGTCAAGTGTAATTTCTTAAAAAAGCTTGGGTGAGGCCGGCTAGTTAGTAACGCTAGGCTGGCTAGCAGGAAGCCAGTAGCTACGTGTCATATTCTCCTAAAGGCGACGTTGCATCGAGGGGTTACAGGCTACGTTAGCTAACCAGCAGTTAGCTTAGTAAATACTTCACTAATAACAGCAGGTACTCGTAATAGTGCGAGTGTTTTCCCCTCCAGAAAAAAAAATAGAAATGTTAAAATATATATAAACAGCGGGTCAACTTCAGTTTTTAATCCAACTCCAGGTTTTTTTTTTTAAGATAGTAAGGAGTTAGCCAACTTGGTGTTAGCAATGCTAACGTAGCATCCGTTCGGGAGCCGGGGACAATTTGCTAGCCGAGATGCCGACCGTTCACACAAGACTCTTTTTCACATCGTTGTTGAGAAAATGATTCAGAAAAACTCACCCGTTATTTACGTGTAGAGTAATTTACCGATTGTGTTCGCTCTTGTAGTCATGTAAATCGGTCTCCCGGTCGAAAAATAGAGAGCCTGCGAAATGCCAGGTCTTCCTCTCCTTTTTCGTGTTTTGTTGCTCAGCCACGACACTGCAATGGCTGTCCAACAACTCCCCTAAACTCTGCCCAGCCGCTTCCTGTTTATGTTTCACAGTCATCTTTCCGGCAGGTGAACTGAACCAAGCCGATGGTCAAGTTTTGTTCTTATTTTACAATTTCCACACATATCTTTTTTTTTTTTAATGCAATATTTTTATTAAGGTTGCTTTGTTACTTTTATATAAGCCGTGAAACCATAAACAACAAAACGCCCACAGATTGTTAGAGTATAATATTTGCTGTCAAACCTGTGAAATCATAAAAATAAAAATAAAAATCTTGTTAAATTTTACTTTTTGTGGATGGCAATTACTCTGGCGATCGATCCAAATATACGTGGCTTTATTAGCATGTATTTCACCAGTCCCGCAACATCCAACTAAATGAGTAAAATGCTTTAAAAAAGGCATTAATTGTACATTTGAGATTTTACTCCCCGCTCTTGTTTCCAGTCGACCGAAATATCGGGAGCACCGCAGGAAATGCCACGTGTACACACTGCGCATGCCCGACGATTTTTACGTTGATCCTGCTGGGTGATCCCAACTTCCGGTGAAAGAGGAGAAGTGTCTTACACGATTACTCTGACAAGGCCTATCGTCACTCACCCGTAGCTAGTTGAGCGGGGTCTCGGTAATAGCCATGGCCCTGTGATCGCCAACGAGTCAGCTAATTAACTTTTTAAGAAAAATTAAGAGACGTCACCGTAGACGCCGCTTTGACTAAACGCCACATCGTCAGAGCCACAGGTTTAAACGTTACCCCGCGACTGCCAGCTAGTTAGCTAGCTAAAAGACGCAGCTAGCTTTTCGCCAACCGAGCACCACTAAATTAGATCCTGGTGTCTATTTCAAGATGTCAACTGCGGGGTTCAACTCTCAGAATGGGACGGGGACGGGGACGGGTCAGACGTACGCGAATGGTGAGTTAACATTCAAAATATGAGTAAAAGAAAGTGAGGAAAAGTAGCTGACATTAGCAAACTAACCGGCTAACACTTAGCAGCAGTTCTTGGATCTTGCCCCTGTGGCTATTTGCTAGCTGTTAGCTAAGTGGCTTGCTAAGCAACGCTATGTTAAGGTAGCAGAGTAAGAGCTCGCAGGTATAGTTACGCCGGGATAACAGCAGTTAATCTTGACCTGTGTTGCCTTACTGACTTAAGAAGGCAAAAATAGTGTCTATCGTTGCGACAGGCTAACTATACCCCGCTAACTAAACGTAGCCAGTGTTTGCTACCTTTCTGAATTATCCAGGTGGAAAACCAACAGGTTGACGAATAGAGTCAACAGGTATCGTCACGTTTAAGCCAGATGTTGGGATGTCCCATCTTATCCCTGTAAACAAAACGGCGATGATGAGATCAGACCTGTAAGCTAGCACGTATTCCTCTCCTGTCAAGCTGCTCGGATAGCCACAACTTTCCCTGTCATATAAACGTCTAACGAGCTTTGACTTGTCTTTTCCCATCTGTCTCCTTTGTTTTTTTTCCAGTGTAGTTTCATTGCCAGTGAGTAATTCACTTTGCTGGTTCATTTGTCACCTCATTATTGTGCAATGCTGATTTTGTCAGCTGGGCTAAACAGCTCTGGGTTGTTTGCCTTCTACTTTTCACTGTACATGTGGCATATTGGGGATGATCCAGATATGTCACAGCGGCGCTTTCTCCAGGCTCAACCAGTTTGATATTACTCACACATCTCTGTAGGGTTCCCATGAACGGTGAGAAACAACAACAACGATCCAAACGTACTCGGTAGCAGCTGACAGAAGTGTGATTGTGTGCAGCCTTCAGTGGCTTTTCTTATCGATGCATGTGAGGGAGCTCTTTGGTGCTGTGCAGAAGAAGCAACTGCAGCTCCAGTTTATAATAATGCCTCCGTGGTTCACTTAATCTCTAGATATGTGTATCCAAACTTATAATTGTTCATTACTTTCCTCCCTTAATCCTTTTCCTATCTCCCTTCAGTCCGATAGGTCAGTGAAATGTGTTAATCCAGCTCTGTTCATTGATCAATGTGAAATCAGTGTGAAGGCATGTCACTCCTCAGAACAGAGCTCGTAAATTAATTCTTATCACGGATTATCTGTAATGTGAATGAGCAACTCAAATGGGATTAAGTGTCGTGAAAAAAAGGGATTAGTGTGTATATATTTCCACACCAGACTGTTTCAGTGTGTCACATGTTGTCACAAGTAACAAGCATACCGTAATGACATAGTTAAAGCTTCACGTATAAAGAAAAGGGCTGCATAATTAATGGAAAAAATAATCAGAATTGCGGCAAAATGGCTATTGGCTAAGTGCAAAGCTTGTTCTCCAGATGTAAGAAAACGTGTGTTTGGTACAGACCCCAACAAACGTCACATGATTGTGATACAAAAATAATAATTCCCACTAATCGTGAATCATATTGCCATATCGGTCAAAATCAGTATGATTTCTAAACCATAGTACGCAGCCCCAATAAAGACTGAATGAAACTGAGGTGAACCTACCTTACTGACACAAACACAAGCTCACACCAGAGGATGTCGTCTCTTGGCTGATTTCCATTCTCTTGCGTGTTCTTATCATACAGCCTCTTGATCTCAATGAGGCCAGCAGTTGTAATGTGCTATACTTGTGCCAAAGTAGCAAAGGTTTAGTTGGTTGCTGAGCAAAATAACAACTTTGCAGGCAGCACAGGCTTAAAACTATGAAGAAACACACAGTTGCATGATCCCTCTCCCCCTTTTGAAAGCTCTCTTATTCGAACAGGAGCAGTTTTCGGTGTGAAGTTACAAACCTTTCTCACAACAAGTGTCTTTTTACATGACTGTAGCAATAAAATGGTCTTTAAAGGTCCTTTTGCTATTTGCTATTTTTTAAACCAACTTCCTGTATGTTTTCCCTTTTTTAAATGAGGTGATTTGCGATTGGCTGAGAAGTGTAATTCCAAATCCTGCTCTTTCTGATTGGACAAGAGCTGTAACTTAGTGGGGGCTTTAGTTCTTAAAACTTCCCTGCTTTCAGGAAGGACAAAGATTTGACGTGGATTATGGACCGTCATCTATCTTTGCGCATTGAGAAGAGTTGTTTTCTAATCCCTTCTCACTGCTAATTTAATTCTGCTTCCACTTATGTAGTTCTGCACTGAGTGGATCGCAGTGAATCTGTTTGCATCGTGTAACTATTTAGGATGCAAACAGCGATACGTTGATGCTGTAGTTTAAGTCATGTGGCCTGTTTGCTATTGGATTTATATGTATTCTCTCTCAGTCCAAGATAACTATTTATTTGTAGCTATTGGCAAGATGTTGCATCGTCTACAAGTTCAAAAAAGAGTGAATCCTACTTTGATATTTGGTTTGACATCATGCATCTGGGTATTTGGATATTTAAGATACAAATGCAACATTTTAGTCTTGGATCTGCCATCAGAGCATTTTTTTTTATTGTTGTTAAATTGTCTTACTACTGCTGTGGTCAGTCAAGTAAGGTGGCTCAGAGCCCCACACTCACATTCACTGAAGGCAGATCATGGAAAATTAAATCCAGGTAAAAGGATTAGACCCCAGGCTGTCAGTTCATTGGTCATTTGGTGGATTGGAGTGGTCGTCGGTCCCAGTACTGTGCCATCTGTTTTTCATTTAACTTATTGAACTGAACAGATTTAAACCCAAGGATTTTCTTTAATTAAAAGACACTTGAATCACAAGCAAAAGCCCCTTTCAGACATGGAATCTGTCACATTGCTGGCGTCATCTGTCTGGGATGCTAATGCTTTTGAGCTTTTGAATGTAAAGCTACCTTACAGAAGTTTTGCATAATGGCTTTGGTTAAGCAGGACATGACTGGATCTGTGTGGTTTTGGGTACATGACTATGTAATGACTAAATAAACCTGTTGTGTAGATCTCTCTAACATGTCCGTATTACTCTTCTTGTCTTCTTCAGGTCCGTCACAGAATCCAGTTGCCCTGCAGCAACTGCCAGGGGTCAACTACGGTATGACGCACCAACCACCCTACAATCCAATGCAGGCCAAAGCTCCCATACCCCCCGGCCCTGGACTCTACCCCTCTGGGCCTTACCAGCCCGTTCCCCCAGTCAGCGCCTACCAGCCTGGCCCACCACCCACATCCTACCCAGCTCCTCCAGGCCAGACGCTTTTAACCAGGCCTCCAATGGGAGGCCTTCCATCCCACACCCCTCCACAGTCTGCCAGCCCCAGCCCTGGTCCTCGGCTGCCCCCTGCACAGGCCACACCTCCACCTCCACCTGTGTCCTCTAGTAGCTACTACCAGAACCCACAGCAGCCGCAGCCCATGGCTCCAGCTTGGCAGTACAACACAGCTCCCCCAATGATGGGGCCACCCGCTTCCATGAGCGCACCTCCCCGCGGCCCTGTGGCTAATCATGTGAACCCAGCTGCAAGCTCGACGGCGCCGCTGCCACCACCACCGTCATCGGCAGCCTACAGCTCAGCACCACCACCAGCCCACGTGGCCCACAGTGTCGCCCAGCCACCAGGCCCAAGCATGCCCCCAACCTCTGCGCATGGATACACCCAACAAGGTAGGAATTCAGGATGTACCTAATGATTGATTTAAGTAAAATATCCTGCCTCCATCTTTGTTTGATAGCCACATTTGAGGGATCACTGCAAAAAATATGTGCATGTCGGCGTGGATATCAGAATTTTTACTCCCTAATATCCGTATCTCCTTCCCTCCTGCCAAAATGTTATTTTAAGGTGTACATTAGTAAAACTAGTAAAAAAAAATAACCGATTAGTATTACTGGTGCCATGTTTAATTGACTAGTTGACTTATTGCATGCATCCTGAGTAGGAATACAAAGGTCCAGACTGTACCATCCAGATGCACCATATAAATTTATTTCAGAGGGGATAATTCCTACTGCAGCAAATGAGAAACTAATGATGCACCCACACCTTGGGTTAGATCAATAAGAAGATGACTCAGGTTCAATAAAATCAGGCCAGTGAACTTTGTCCAATTAATTCTTGGGTCCTCATCATATAATCACTAATTTTATGAAACATACACTGTTTGTTTAAAATATCCACCACTGTCCCCTTCCAGTAACTTTTCAAAAGCCTGATTCCTGTGTCTTGTCCCTTTTTTGCGGTCTGTTACTGACATGAACTGCAGATATGCATATCTAGAACGCTGACATGTTGGAGCTGGACATTGCTCTCTGCTCCTGCACTGAACATGTCAACTCACTGCTGCCTCTGGCTTCCTTCCAGGCACAGAGACTCGTTTGCTCTGAATTGGTACAAAGTTCAAATAAGAATTTTATTGTTTCCAATGCGATTCTTAAGTAGCGGTATGACGTGGCTGTTGAGACGAATCCAAATTGTAATTTCAGTTTATGATGCAGTTTGTCTTGCTAAATTCATAGCTTTCTACTTTTTCATGTGGATGGTACAATCTCAGTAACCTTTTAATCGAAGTAGTCATTTCTCTGGAGGAAGTGGTTTTGTTCAGTGACATAAGCATTATAGAAGTTGGTTGTGCAATCTGCGGTCACAGTGTCTAAATGATTCGTCATAGCATTTCGTAAATTAACCTTGATATTTTTTTTTTTACTTCTGCGTAGAAGCACAGGTCACATGAGCGCCTCAGTCCGTCTGTTATCGGCGTATCTCTCAATCTTCAGTTTGAGATTGGCTTGAAAATTGCTGTTCACATTCACAAGAGGAGGCTGCTTGAGTTTTAGCGACCTTTCCCCCAGCTGCACCATCAGGGCGTATCTTCCCAGTACAATGGTGACAGTGAAAGTAGCAGCTAACTGGAGAAATTATCAGGTCTTTGTGGAAATGTGTACTCTGTTGAATGCTTTCTTGCTTTAAAATGCCACGTGTCACAAGCAGTTCTAAAATGTCACATTATTTCACCACCGGCCAAAATAATCTATTGACCGTTTTTGCTCTACTGAGCTGCTGTTTCATTGTGTGGTTGAATACGGTTTAATCTCTATTATTTAAAGGTCTAATGTGTATGACATGGGTGGTCTTCAGGGGCGTAGGTGGACTATGATATCCATAATTATGGTTTCATTAGTGCATAATCACCTTTAAACTAAGAATCGTGTTTTCGTTCTCTTGGAATGAGCACAATTATATCTACAGACGGAGCGGCTCCTCTTCCATGGAGTCATTTGTCGTTATGATTGGCACTTTCCATGTTCTGTCACTGATGGAAGAATAATCAACCTTAACATATGTTCTGCGTTTATTGATTAATAAATTCAACAAGGGAATATGTTTGAGTCCAGACACATCTGATGCGGAGACAAACACGTCACTGTCACTGTTCTGACATGAACTGGCTGTGGGTCAGTCAGACCACCAGCTGTTGTCGCCTCTAGTCAGAGCTGATAATGTTACACATCAGTGATGCCTCATATCTACATGATATGTGGCAGCAACACAGGGTGCTCTTGTTTTACATGACACAGTAATGTTGACATCATTTTAGATGTCATAACTCTGCCTAAACAAAGATTACTGCTGAAGCGAGAAGTTGATTGAAAGAAAATGATTCAATAAAAACTCTGATATGTAATTAATCGTTATTTATCAAACAAAAATGCAAAATGGTTTCAGCTTTTGAAATTTGAGGATTTATTGCTTTTTCTTTGTGGGAATTGTGATGAAAATGAAGTATTTGCCAGACAGAAAAGAAGAATTACTGTTGTTGATGTCACCAGGCACTGTCCCTCCACCAATGAATCCCATGGCTCCCCATGCATACCAACCAAGCAGAGCTCCCTATGGCCCCCCACCTACAGGTCCACCCCCAACCATGAAACCCACACCGCCTCCCACCGGACCCCCAATGGCCAATGCCACACCTCCACCCCCCAAGGCAGATGGTAAGTTTTTGTTGGTTTCTTTTAATCTCGGCACATTTGATTTTTGTGCTTTCTCCTCAGGCATGGCCTCCTTATAACAACGAGTGCCACATCCTAATGTCTTTATACTTGCTGTTCTACTTTCTTTCTTTATTTACATTTTAGATTGTTTGATTTACTTTGAGTGGTCTTAAAAGTGCCACTGGTGGCCCTGGTATGAGCTCCGCATAAACATCATGACCAGTCACCCAAGTAGAGTTAGCATTTCCGAGCGATAGCACTAGGTTTTATCTGGGTTAACAAGCGTGTGGAGACATTGGAAGTAACAAATTAGGCAAGTATAGTGTGTTACTAATACACAAACATATACGTTGTGGGTCTGTGCTGATTGTAAAATCAGAACGTTGTCAGTGATGATCATGATGTTGAATCACTTTGGGTCTTTAACTGTATGTCCTGTTTATGAGCCAGCCATTTTTGTTCTGATCACCTTCCGTTGTTTCCTCCACATGCCAGCTCAGTGTGGGGGGGTTGTTAACCACACTCTGCCCCCCATTGAGCCCGACTGCCAGGAGGGAGATATTGAATGTCCAGGTGTGGCCAAATCTGTCAGTAGTTATTAGATGTTGTATCAGTGCTGTAGTGCCCATCCTGTCCTCTCCGTGCTGTTGTTCATTGTGTCTAAGGATGCACTCATTCTTCTTTCATTCCTTAAACTGATGCCAAATATGAAGCTCTGCAGATACAGGGCTCCAAACTGTTAGTTCTAGATACTAAATACAGAAAAATAGAAAAATGAGAAAATAGAAAATTAGTAAAGAGATATTAGCCAAGGTGCTTCGATCTCTATAACTGTGTATTACGGCTGCTTTAGCTCAGTATCTTCTTTAGTATCAGTGCTTTATAATTCTGACCTGGATCAACATTCGAATGTTGTGCATTTTTTTCGTCTCTATTCAATCCAGTTAAAGCGGTGCATCAGGATGTCATCACTTTCATACCATAGGAATTGCCAGTTTGGTTCACTGATATGCATTAAGAAAAGTTGATTTAATAAGAAAAAGACTAACTTATCTAATCAGATGAAACGGGCGCCAGATGTAAAAGAAATGAGCTTCGTTACAGCCCTCATCAATGCATCCCTGGTAGCACATTTCCTGTTGGTAGTTTGTCTGCATCTCTGTCATCCATTCCCTCCAAGTCACCCATGTGACCTTAAATATTTCTTTAAACCATCATACATCACTTCTTGTCATCATCATCATCATCATCATCATCATCATCATCATCATCATCATCATCATCATCATCATCATCGTCAGTATTGTTGTTGTGCTTCTGGTCTCCCTTGTTCCCGTCTTTATCTGTATCTCTTTCTGTAGGTCAGATCATTCCATGTCCATCGCCTGTGGTTAGCAACACTGTGACAGAAATGGCGAAAAGTATCACTAAAATTATTCACATCACATCTGTGTTTGCTTTGAAACAGGAACTGTGGCTGGCAATGGCCCTCAAGCACCAAACAGCTATAATCATGTTGACAACAAAATGGGTAAGGCCTTTTCCTGCCACATTTTAGATTCTTTTCACACCAAACACGTTTACAGTCCGACTTTACCAAGCAGGGGTTCGTAGCAGCTACACACTGTTGGTAAATGAGCAACAAATGGTCCTCTTTGAATTCACATCAGTTTTTGGAAAAGGCAAAGCATTTTTTAAACCTTGAAATTTACAAATTAGGACCTGTTGCATTTGATTTGTTGGTACTTAAATTCACTTAATCTCCCACAATGCCTATCAGTGACTGTTGTTATGGCATGCCGTAACCAATTAGAAGAGATCTTTTATGATATCTCTTTTCAAAGAAAAGACCAAAACCAACAATGAACACAGAGTTCTGTTGACGTCCAGTAGAGTTCAGCTAGGGGCACACACACGAGTCAGAGAAAGTTATAACTGAGCCTGACCCAGACTAGAAACTAGAAAACTCGTTCTGGTTTTTGCATCTTAATCTGCAGCTAAAAATAGTCCCCACCTAATTAAACATTTACTCCGGTTTGTGTTACATTTGCTTAAACTCACAGTGCTCCGTTTTAGGAGATTACAAAGTCTTATACAAACTTCTTATTTTTAATTTTAATTTTAATAGAATAAGTTTGCTTTTGCAGTAACTTAATTTCAAACTGACCTAATTTCTGCCCCTTTTCTTCCACAGCTGGCCAGCCTCAGCCCGGACCACCGGGTCGGCACTTGGGTCACTACCCCTCCCTCCCACCCGGGTACCAGAACACCTCAACCCCTCACAACGCCACCTCTCCAATGCACCCTGCGATGCAGGCCGCCACGCAGCCTTACACTCAAGCACCTCAGCCATACCAGCAGGTGAGAGGAGAGTCAGTCGTGCGCTAACTCAGCATTGTCCGAGTATTTTGCATACACTGTTACACTGTTGGCTTGTCATGGTCACGGTGGAAGGGTGTGCTCTAGCATTTCTGTCATGCGTTTGCTTTTCACCTAGTACACATGCAAAACCACTCCTTCTGTCCAAGCTCTATGGAAATGTTAAGTTGCCATTGAGGTATAACTTCTGAGCATTTCTAGAAGCAAAGCTGACAAAACTGAGAGCAGTAAAGAACTAAAAACACTTTTAACCACAGTTTATGCCAGCAGATGACTACATAGTGACTAGGATGACCAATTGGTCACTGATGGTAAATCAAATTTTATCTTGGCTGAGCTGCTGCACCATGAAAAGATAAAAATTCTGGAAGGAATATAACAATTTTTGGCTCTCTGGCCGATATCGGTACCAGTCCATGCTGAATGACTTGACTGTCACCGTTTTTTAGTAAATAGAGCCTAAATAGCTTGTTGTTTCCCTTTCCTCAGCCACCCGGTGGCCCAGGGCCGGCCCAACTCAGCCCGTCCCTTGCGGCCATGAGCCTCCAGTCCAGCACCCCAGAGGCCCTGCGAGTGGTCAACCTGCTGCAGGAGAGGAACCTGCTGCCACCCAGCCCGATCCCTGCCCCGACACCCTGCCTCCCGCAGGACTTGCAGAAGATCAACTGCCACCCAGAGTAAGCCATAGAGACCTACTAATGACAGCATGTGTCTATAATTATTCTCTTTCATTTGATTACGTTTTTAATATTTAAAACTGACGTTACTGTCAGTTTTTCAAACTTTGCTCCGTAGGTTTGTGTAAAGAAGATAATGAAGTGCACTTAAATTCTGACTTTGCATTTGCATCACTGCTTAAAATCAAGAACAGCATGTTAGCTGTAAGCACAACTGTACACATTTTGCAGTAGATGAGCGTTTTGCTGTCTGTTCATATGTTGCCCTGCAAGTTGCTCAGCTATGTTGTTCCTAAACAACTTTTTTTAAAGCTCGGCAAAAAGGGGAACCATCACCGTTGACCTAACCAACTATAAACGTTTGTCTTTGTGTGTATCTCCAGGGTTTTTCGGAGTACGCTAACCAGCATCCCCCAGACCCAGTCTCTGCTCAATAAAGCCAAGATGCCCCTGGGCCTGCTGCTCCACCCCTTCAAAGACCTCTCGGTAATGCCTCAGTTCAATATTTGAAGTGCACACACTGAAGGCTTTACAGTTACATCAACTTAAATATCTCTCAGCTCCCTAAAATAGCTATGTATACTATTTCTTAGAACTCATGAAAACATTAAACCTAACCTTTACTTAATTGTGGCAAGGGATTAAGAGGAACTCTGTAAATACACCTTACTGGTTTAAGCATGTGAATGAGAAAGACTTCAGACAGGGAAAGTGTCTCTGAGGCAGCTAAGTGAAAGGATGAAAGGGAACATCATAGCACATGGCTGTCCTGAAGTTTAAAAATCATCTACAGCCTCATCCTCAATTAGTTTCTTAGATTGAGATAAAATACCACAGCTACTGATTACTGATTGAACCTTGAGAATCCGCCCAACACTTTCAGAATAGGTTTTGACTAAATGGACCCCCTTGGCAAAATCTGTCAGATTGAATTTGTGTTTGTTGCCGTGTTAATCGAGGTCACCAATGACAGAGTTATTGCACAACTTGGAACAGTGGCAAGCAGGTTTTATTGAAGTGCCAGTCACAGCTAGATGCAAACAAGAAAATGAGTTCTCCCTGTGGCACTTTTCACACAACGGTTGTTTTTGTTCTGCCGCAGCAACTACCTGTGGTGACATCCAGCACCATCGTCAGGTGTCGGTCCTGCAGAACCTACATCAACCCGTTCGTCTCATTCCTGGACCAGAGGAGGTGGAAGTGTAACCTGTGCTATCGGGTCAATGATGGTAGGAAAGGGGGGAGGAGTGATGAAAGAGATAAGATCTTGTGAAAGAGATACTGTTAGTGAGAACACCGCAGGGGATCGGCAACAAAATGTACAGTATTTTCATTAAGTGACAGACGGAGAAAATGACGAGGCAAAAATTCCTTTCATTTTCAAGGAGTTGATTATGATGAGTGCCGCAGGAATGAGTCCTAAAACCTGGGAATAAGTTCGCTTTTATGCACTTCTGGTTCCCTCATCTCAAACTCAGTGGGTCTTTTTAAATGGGCTTTAGTTGGCTGCCTGAAATCTGGTCAAGTGTCTAAATGAGACCACAGCTGTTGTCGGGGACATTAAACGTCATAACACCGTCTTTACAGGTGGACTTTAGTTGCAAACTAATCTAAATCAGACTTTCCAAATTGTAGATTGATCAGTTTATAGTAAAGTGTGAATAGTATGGTGTAGTAGGAGGCTTAGTGGTGGTAATGTTGACTATGATGTAGTTTGTTTATAGCCTAATATTAGCTTTTTATAAAAGCCAGCAGTTACTTGTACTTTTTCGAACCTTGAGTGGACAAACTCAGGTTTTCTTCTGTTTGTTTTCAACTCTATAAACACCAGAGAAGGTGTTTGAACTGGACACTAGAGTGTCAGGGTAGACAGGTTCATTGTGACAGGAAACATTTGTATTTAAATTTTGGTAGGAGGACGAGAAGCTGCGGATGAAGATGAACAGAGATGTGTACTTATGCTAAAGTCCTTTTTAAGCAACGTGAAAAATATCACTCTTGATAACTCATTATTATTATTATTATATAAATGCCTCTTAGATTATTTTTATTCATACTCTTTTGTAGAGTGTGAAGGTCGTCTCAGTCTATTCATGTTTTCACACTGTTGTTGAATTGCCGTCCTCTGAGTCAGGTCTTCCTTTCCAGACTTTTTACATGGTTAGTTGAGGAAAAGAAAGAGATATCTACTCTACCTTATTTCATTTTGGTGATTATATAAAGATTAGTTTACATGCAAGAACTCCACTATCCCAATACACATTTTCACCTTCATGACTACCATTTTTTTTTTCTTTGAGTAACAAAAATACTCTCCCTGCCTTGTCCTTCCCGCATACAATTGAATATTGAATTTTGCACAGTGTATACAGTGCACTGTTAAATACTATATTCTCAATAGAGGTTTTTCTGTGTGTAGTTCCAGAGGAGTTTATGTACAACCCAGTCAGCAGATCGTACGGAGAGCCACACAAAAGACCCGAGGTCCAGAACGCCACCATTGAATTCATCGCTCCTTCAGAATACATGGTAGGTTTCAACAGCTGACCTGACATTGAAATGTATTCTGAGCAAACTAAATCAAACAATTATTTCCTAAAATACATTTATGTAATTGTAATATTTTTGTAATAATATTTTTTTCCCTGTTTTACCCAGCTGAGGCCACCACAGCCTGCTGTTTACCTCTTCATTCTTGACGTTTCCCACAACGCAGTGGAGACGGGCTACCTGAATGTGTTCTGCCAGTCGCTGCTGGACAACATCAATTCGTATGTACAGCATTATATTTCCAGTTATTAGAGATGTTGAGAAGACAGAAGACCTTTTATATAATGGTCCTGTTGTGCTTTTAAAGTTGAATGAAATGTAGAATAGAATAGAATAGAAATATAGATGTAAGAAGATCATTCATGTAAGCTGAGTGCCATCTTTATTTAAGTGTGTGTGTGTGCGTGTGTCTGTGTCCTAGGCTTCCTGGAGACTCGCGGACAAAGGTAGGCTTCATCACCTTTGACAGCACCATCCACTTCTACAACCTCCAGGAGGGACTTTCCCAGCCTCAGATGCTCATCGTGTCTGACATCGAAGGTGAGATGCAGCTGACAGCAAAGGTCAAACGCTCACTTCTACAGCAGCTTGACACCAGCTTTGTGCCAGCTTACTGCAGAAATGTAGATGTAATAAATATGTTAGATATCAAGAGATCAGAGACTCTTATTTGTTGAACTAATATCTTTTTGTGCTCCACAGATATCTTTTTACCAACACCAGACAGCCTTCTAGTAAACCTCAATGAATGCAAAGAGGTAGGAACTTTGATTCAAGCTTTGTGAACCTGGAACTATTGTAAATTTAAAAAAAAAACCTCACTCTGACCTCTTTACAGAGGGAAGAATGATGAAATGAGAAACAAACGTTTTTCCCTCAGGGATCAATAATGCGTCATATATTTGTTTTTCAGCTTGTGCAGGATCTGCTGAAGAGCCTGCCAAGTTTATTTGAAAAGACCATGGAGACCCAATCAGCGTTGGGTTCAGCTCTGCAAGCGGCCTTCAAGCTGCTGTCGCCCACCGGAGGGCGCATGTCTGTCTTTCAGACCCAGCTGCCTAACCTTGGTGTGGGGGCACTCCAGTCCAGAGAAGACCCCAACCAGCGGGCATCTGCCAAGGTGAGAGCTGTGATGGCAAGCTGTTGCGTTAGACGTCATACAGCAGGATTAAAGAGCTGTTTGCTCAGGATTTAGGATTTAGAGTATTATAAATCAGTCAGAGGTCAAAAATATTAAACATTAATTTGACTGCTTGTTTTCACATTTTCATTGAAACCGAAGGCAGATTATTTTTTAACTGCACTAAAAAACGTCACCAACAAACAGACAGAATGAATGAGTTTAGTCATAAAAGCGCTCTGACCTAGTTGAAGGAAGTCATGGAAAAGTTATTGATTCAGGAGAGATTTTTTCTTTCCCATGCCTCACGGTCCCACCTGGTGTGTTTCCCTTCAGGACATCCAGCACTTATCCCCAGCGACAGACTTCTACAAGAAGCTGGCTCTGGACTGCTCTGGCCAGCAGGTTGCGGTTGACCTGTTCCTGCTCAGCACTCAGTACTGCGACCTGGCATCGCTTGGTAAGTCCCGGGCGGAATAAAGGGGTGGGGTTTATTGGACAGTTTTTGTTTATTTACATGTCTAGAACTCGATAAAGAATACACAGATCCTAGTTTCCTAATAAATCAATCTTTGGGGAAAGAACAGCTTTGCGAATCATGTGTTGGACCATCCTAATTTGAAAACACTTGGTGCTACAATACAGTTAATCAGTTTTTGCATTAAGTGAAAAACACACTGCAGATACTGTGTCTATCATTGGTAATGGCATAATACCAGATGCAGGCACAGGAGGAGAGAGTGGTGAAGTGGCTATGAATCTATTTTTGTTCTGTCAGAAATGAGACAATCAGCTTCTCATCGTTGCCTCTTCTCTCTCCCAGGTTGCATATCAAGATACTCGGCAGGGAGCATTTACTACTACCCCTCCTACCACCACCAGCACAACCCCGCTCAGGTGGAGTGCTTCCAGAAGGATCTGAAGAGATACTTAACCAGGAAGATCGGCTTCGAGGCCGTCATGAGGATACGCTGCACCAAAGGTCCGTCTGAAAACACATTCCCAGATGTGACTTTGAAAGTTAAACATCTGGAATTCTCATGATGTATTTCAGTTTGTGCTTTTTTTTTTTACCCCAGCTCATCATAATTTCTGCAGACTTGTATTAATCATGAAAATTTGGATAAGATTATCCGTCTTCCTGTAGATAATGACACCAGCTGCTGTGTTAAACTCTTTATTGTTGTAAAAAGTTGAAAGTATGGAAGTTTCATTAAAATTTTTAGCGCAAACAAATATTATTTCAATAATTTCGATGCTGTCCTCACAGACAGTACAGCCTCTACAGCCCCTGAATTCCTTTAAATATTCCTGATGTGTATTTGACGTTTAAGTTTGAGCTCCTGTCTTGCATTTTTAAGTGTTCAGGCATATTTTTGTTATTATTCAGGTTTAATTTTTTTTGCAGATAAATGTTGTATCTTCGTGTTTTCAGTCCAGTTTCATTGATTTTGTCTCTCCGTCTCTGCAGGTCTGTCCATCCACACGTTCCACGGAAACTTCTTTGTGCGCTCCACGGATCTGTTGTCCCTCCCCAACGTGAACCCAGACGCTGGCTTTGCGGTTCAGATGTCCATCGAGGAAAACCTGGACGACATGCAAGTCGTCTCTTTCCAGGCCGCGCTGCTTTACACGTCCAGCAAAGGTAAACACACACAGAGCCAGGGTTGTTTTTTTTTCCAAAGCCATTGTGAAATTTAAAAAATAATTAAACTGTCTCTAACATCTTTTCTCTGACAGGAGAGAGGAGGATCCGTGTCCACACGTTGTGTCTCCCTGTGGTCAATTCTCTGTCGGACATCTTTGCCGGAGCTGATGTTCAAGCCATCACTGGACTGCTGGCTTGCATGGGTACGTACCACGCTATTTTTCACCTTTTGGAAGATCACCCCAGACATGTCTTAAGACATATAAAAATACTCAGCTATGTATGATGTCATGCCCCAAAGGAAGTTATATTAAGCAGTTAAAATTACATCTACGCCATCTCCCTCATTCATAAGGCCTGTGTACGCCTACATTCACATCTTAAACTCTAAACCAAACTCTGCACCTCTGCCCGTGTCTGTTTGTTGGTTGTTTGGTTTGTCAGCCAAATCACACAAAAAGTACTTCCACGAAACTTGGATGAACATTGGGTCTCAGTCCAGAATAGATCTAATTAACTTTTGGTGCGGATCCAGATAAAAGGATGGATCCAGGAATTTTTTTCTCATGTTCTTTAACGTTGCGAGTTGGGGTGTTTTTTTGACATTTTCTTAAATTTCACAGGGAATAATGCATGGATCTTGATGAGAAGAATCCTGAATATTTAGGTGGCTGTTATCTATGAGCACAAGTTGACGTGGATCCAAACAAAAGTCCTGATCTGGTAGATTTAAATATATTAGATATGATTTTGAGTAGGCTCAACTGAATTAAAGTGGACTGAGTACCATTCTAGTTGAGAAATGAGATGTTCTGGTTTTGTTCATAATAATTGAATGTCATGTCAGATTTTTTGTTTTTATTCAAGTTGTGAGTACCTGCAGTAGAATCTCATTTTCTTTCCCCCCAAATAGTTTTCCAATTTGAAAACTGAAAAGGCAATTTGGTATTGTAAAATGTTTGTTCATGTATCAGAGCTCTTTCATTTATTTTGTCAATCTATGAAGCCTTATTGACAATTTTCTGGATACTTGATTACATCACATGAAGGTTTTCTACTGAAATATTTTCTCTAAGAGAAAGGCATCAGTTTGGTGTGTGTGTGTGTGTGTGTGTGTGAGAGTGAGATATGAATGAAGTTGGATTTCTATTAAGCATCACAAATTATTCCCCATTGTTTCAGTAAATAGTCTTTTGATTGACTTGACACTAAATCATTGCAGAGTTTTTCATCCACTTCACTGTTATTAGCACTGACAGATGGAGATGAGTGGCGACAGCTGTGGTTGCCGAGCAACCATCACATACTGAGCAGTCAGATCTGTCCTGGCTTATCTCACATCTTACAGAGCAGACGCTGATCTTTTGCTTTCTTCATAATAAGGCACAGAATGGATCTGACTAATCGCCCACAGCTGTTCTAGATTGCCCATTAATGCACACAATACTACAAGTCTTACAGTCGAGTTGGAAAATATGTTCAACTCTTAACATTTCTTCGATGATCATAAATTCATAAATCACATTTTGTCACACTCCAAGGTCAAGAAGATCAAAAGCCTCCCATGTTTGATAGACAGCAAACTTCTTGTACTTTTTGATGTTTTTTGTTTCCAGAAAAATGAAACAAATACCTGTGAAGATTAGCGAGATCCATGTTTTTTCTGTCACGTTTGTTACTACCACTGGGGGCTGCCAAACTCCTCCACATATTGGCAATAAAGAATAAGATTCCTCCTCCTGACACCTGCAGATGTGTCTCTCTCTCTCCAGCTGTGGACCGCTCGGTGACGGCCAGTCTGAGTGATGCAAGAGATGCGATGACCAACGCTGCCATTGACTCGCTGGCGTCGTACCGGCAGTCCGTGTTGACCATCCAGCAGCCCGGCCTGCTGTCTCCAGCCTGCCTCAGACTCTTCCCCCTCTTCATCCTTGCCCTGCTCAAACAGGTTAACACCTTAACTTCATTACTTCACTAATTAAATAAACACAAAACACGATAAACAGCTTATTCAACAGTTTACCTCTTAGGATCTTGTCTTGTAAACCGCTCTCTCGAGCCCTTATTGATCCAGTTTTGTGCGTTTGTGTGTGCGGCCTGCAGAGAGCCTTCAGGACAGGCACCAGCACCAGGCTGGATGACCGGGTGTTTGCCATGTGTCAGCTGAAGTACCAGCCGCTGGCCTACGCCATGCTGATGATCCACCCTGCTCTGTACCGAATCGATGATCTGACCGATGAGGTAAGGAGGAGGACATTTACCCTCAGCGCCTTCACGTATTACATCCCTGAAAGTAGTAAGCCTGGATGTAGTTTCAGAAAAGGTTTTTAGTGTTTTGCTGTTCATAAAGATTATATGATCAGATTAAAAATGAAAAAATAGGAATAAGAAAGTGCCCTTAACTGCTAAAACTCTAAATTCTAGGTGTTTTCATTTTAATATTGGGCTGAACGAGAACAGTCATCCCAGTTTTTTTGCAACGCTATTTTAAGTGTCTCCCTGTTACTGAGTAATCTTCTCTTTGCTGCCTCCTCAGGGAGCTTTGAACATCAGTGAACGGACCATCCCTCAGCCCAGACTGCTGCAGCTGTCTGTGGAGAAGCTCAGCAGGGAGGCCGCTTTCCTCATGGATGCTGGAACGGTACGGTGCTTTTAGCTCTCATAACAAGCCAACGGAAGTGCAAAGCTTCTGTCCCAAACCGGGCTGAAACCTGAGGAAAAGTGCTTCATTTAATGAGTCGCCACTTTTTTCTAAATTGCTTTCGCCAACACTAAAATCATTTGAATATAGCTGTGGGTTACAGTATTTGATTGGAAAATGAAAAGATTTCTTGTGTGCATTCTCTTCACAATTACAGTAAAAATCTTAAACAAATCCCTATAAGCTTCAGAGTTTTTAATACTTTAAGCACAGAGTAAGGAGGGTAGTGTGCAGTGATAGCTCTCAGTACTAAAACACTTCCTGTTTATTTGTGATTGTTTTTAATATATGCCTTATTCTGGTCCAACAGGTGATGTATCTTTGGATCGGACGTAACTGCAACCCCAACTTCCTCACACAAGTCCTGGGAGTTCCCAACTATGCTACCGTGCCTGATAACCTGGTATGAAACCTCATGTTGCAGGAGTCACACTTATTTAACACTGCTTCCACCTGCTGCGGCCATTTTTTAACTCATCCACGTCATCCTCAAACCTGAATCTGTGTGCCATGATTTTCCAACTAATTGTCTCAAGGATGACAAAACAATCGCGTACAGTTCAACCGCAGTTTCTGTCCTTCCTGGTGATGAAAACCTGACTCTCACTCTCTCCTCTTACAGTATCTGCTGCCAGAGCTGGACACTGCCGAGTCACAGAGAACCAGAGCTTTTGTCGGTTGGCTGCGGGATCAGAGGCCGTTCTTCCCCTCCCTGCAAGTCATCAGGTGGGCAACAGGCAACATCCTGCTTAAAAGAATAAAGAGTCAAGTAGCTAGAGAGCGCAGGAAATTTCATTTAATCAAAACTCTTGATCATTTGTCTCTCTCAGGGACGAGAGCCAGCGGAAAGTCAGCTTCATGCAGAACATGATTGAGGACCGGACGGAGTCGGCCCTGTCGTACTACGAGTTCCTTCTTCACGTCCAGCAGCAAATCTCCAAATAATCTTCAGTGGGACTGCTGGGACGAGGGAGCACTGAAGTGAGGACGTGCATTGGTGTGTGTGTGTGTGCGTGTGTGTCTGTATGTATGTGTATGGGTGAAAGCATTGGGAGGAGGACTGAAGGAATCTCCAGCTGTGATGCTCCATCTCTCTCTGAGGAAAAAACCCTGAACTGAACTGATGTAAAGCGTCACTCAAATCAAACTACGTGACGGACAGTGCGAGGACGGACAGTGACTTAGAATCGATTCTGATCCTTATTTGGCACTTTTTACCCAGCTGAAGCAACGCTTTGAAAGAAAAAAAAAAAAGAGGCAAGAAATCCACAATGGTGATGATGATGTATGTCAATGATTAAATGAATCAGTGTTTATTCTCATAGAAGAATGCTATCTTACAGAGGTATCTTTCAGATACAGTCCAGGCAAGCGGATGTGTGAAGTGTTTTTGTTCCAAAAGCACAGTCGTCTTTACTAAAAACAAGTATGTGTGTATGTATGTTTCAGACTAGAGTCATGAGGATGTTTAGTATGTTTGCGCTCAAAGACTGTTATTGGGTGTCACCAGGAGTGTTTATACACAGAACACCTGAGCTCTAACAACACTCTTAATATTGAACCCGAAGGACAGAACGTGTGCTTTTTATTTCTCAGTCATTATAATTGTGTGTCGAACAAATCCGTAGAGTCTGCCGTAAAAAAGGCAGAAATGTTAAAGGTGTTGGAGGGCGGATCGACCTCGTCGTCACCGCTGCCTTGAATGTGTGGACTCGGCAGTGGAAAGTCGTTTTCGTTTGGTCTGATCTGTCCTTCAGAATCTCTGTCATCTTTTCTGTCTCTGGACATTCAGAACACCTCTGACGACATCCCTGTTCTGTTTGTTTCTCCTTTTTTTTTTCTGATAATCTAATAATTTATGAGACTCCCAATCTGATTAAATTCTATAATTGCCTTGTATGGGAACTCACTTTTTATTATTAAAACCTCTGTTCAAATACAGACTCTATATATATAATATTTTAATATAATAGGATATGGGAAATTCTTTAACACAGACATAACAAAGCCATTGTGATCTTTTAATCATGCTTATTGATACTTGTATATTGAAAAGACTGCATTATATAAAGGTGAAGAAATGCTGATGATTTTAGTATAAACGTTAAGGTGAAATGACGCTAAGAGAATAAAATGTTTGGGACTTTTTAAATGTAGTTTTGTGTTTTGGTGGCTGAACAGTGTTTATTCAGTGGAAATGAAGACTACAAAACAGAATATGGACCAATACAGTCAGTTTTTCTCTTGACTGAGCGCGGATTGCAGGTTTTTTGATTTGGTCCTCCTTCATACAGTTTGTAATTTATGTATTATATGAGCAAAAATGTATTTAGGAACAGACAAATATGTTTTGGTCTTCATGCACAAAATTGTCTTTCATAAAAAAAATCTGATGGAAATAAAAATAGCCTGTGTTTGTACGGAGTAAAGAGCAGAGGCGTGGACTCGAGACTTGAGTCAAGACCTACAACTCAACCTAGACTTTAAAGGTGCTATATTATACTCATTTTCAGGTTTATACTTTTATTTAGAGTGTCTTCTAGAAAATGTGACAAGCTTTAAACTCAAAAAACACTTTACTTTTGTCATGCTGTCGACTGCTGCAGCACCTTTAGTCCCCCTCTGTCTGAGTGCCTGTCTCTTTAAGGCCCCCACTACCAAAAAAAAACTCAGTCTTCTCTGATTGGTCAGCTCTCACAGGCCCGAGCAGACACTGGACGCTGTGTTTCTGCATCAGCCCTGCCGCTGCTTTTGCAACCACAACTCATGGAAGTCCTAACGGCTTGTTTAAAGGCACGGTTTCTGAACACGGGGTCCGTGGATTGAGTGTTTTGATACTTTCTCAATATTTATATAGAACATAGATCTGCTTTATGATTAAAAATAAAAGACAGGAGATCTTGATTTCTACAATATGGGACCTTTAAAACCAATGACCTGTGACCTCACCTGTCCACAAGAGAGGGAATGTTTGTGTGTAAAAAAAAAAAAATCAATTGACGTAGGATGACTTAATATCCTCTGCAAACCCTAAGATTAAAAATGATGTTATTAAAATGTGTGCAAGTAATCAACTCATCATTTTACTGGCAAAAGATTCACTTTATTGTCCCTGTAACTTAACTAAATGTTGCTCTGTTAACTCAAACGCGGTGAAGGTGCACATAATAACTTGTTTGGGACTTGAAACACAAAGTTCACGACTTCAACTTCACTCGAGAGTTTCTACAATTTACAAAAACAATGGTTTCGCTCCACCTCTGGTAAAATGTGCACCACTCATCATCCGTCAGCTCCACTATAGTTCTGTTAATGTTAATAATCAATATTTCCCTCACAGTTTTTCTACCAATACAATGGATGTATATCTGTAAATCTTAGAACATGCAAAACAGATGAAGTAAAAAAAAATGTGTTTTTTTATTTTTTATGAAGTGACACATTTCCTGAAAAAGAAATGTTAAAAATGCCAAATGTCAGCAATAAATAACATTTGAACAATATGACGTTCCTTTTTAAAGCTAATATCAGTCAGTATAAACAATGTTGCTATTTGTAACAGTTAAAGACACATTTTTATTATGAATCCTGCTTTTATATCAGAAGGGCAGGATTTAATCGGGTTATGTCCTGTATGGAAGAAAATTGTCATACAATGAAAACTCAGCACAAAACAAACTTGTTATAAATCTGTCCCCGTCCCTGCAGCTCTGCCAGGTGCTCACAGAGCGGTAACATCAGATATTTACCAGCCTTATCAGTGCACTGTTTGATTATAAAGTTCATTGCTCTTGCAACTTTAATTTGATATATTTGTAGTTCTCCTTTTTGTTTCTTTGTCTGTAGTTCAGATGTGATGAGTTTCATGAGTAAGCCTCTGTATTTTTTGATTCAGATCAGGATTTGGCCTCCATTTTCTACCCCAGTGTAAATAATCTACTTAACTTCATATCCATTCCTAATTTCTCCTGCACAGTTTTGCAGCTGCAGGTCCTGTGTGGTTTTATGACGGTGTAATATTTGTATTACACTGCCTCAGTGCTTATGGAAATGCTTCAAAGCGACCCCCAACCTGGGGATCAGGACATCCACAAGGGGTTGCAGTAAATACTGAGGCAGGAATCAAACCTGTTTCACAATGTTAACTTTGTTTCTCAGACTTTTCTCCATTCTTTGATATTTTCCTGTAAAATAAAAATTCTAGTTTTATCTCTTAATGCCTCAAAAATAAATAATAATAATAAATCTTTATGCACATTCAAGTACTTAATACTTTGAGTAGCAAGACAAAAATACAAATGCATAAACACACTTTTTGTCAGATGAAGACGTGATACACGCGGTTCTGTTTCGTGAATCTAAGTTATGGTGAAAATGGGTGTACATGCACAAGCTTGATTTAAATTGAGTTCAACATACACTTAAAGGTGCAAAAAGTGATTCTGAAGAAAGAGAATTGATTGTTTAGTCTCATTTGCAGGTCATCAAATACTTTTCAAATACTCTTTTTTTTAAAAGCACAATGACTTTGGTCTCTGGTTTTCTATAGCTTAGCAGTAAACTGAATATATTTGGGTGTTCAGCTTTTGTTTGCAGGAAACTGTGGTGGACATTTCTCTCTGCTTTCTGACATTCTATGAACCAAATGATTTATCAGATACTTTATCAAATAAACAGTAGATTCATTTGAAATTTTAATAATTGCAGCTCTAATTTTGTCTGCAACTTCCT
The DNA here is from genome assembly GCF_040436345.1 of Pagrus major. Taxonomy (NCBI): domain Eukaryota; kingdom Metazoa; phylum Chordata; class Actinopteri; order Spariformes; family Sparidae; genus Pagrus; species Pagrus major. The sequence goes on from NC_133227.1 coordinate 26,742,537, forward strand.
TCTTTTTACGAACAGGCTATAACTTTACATGTTGAATATGCATTGGTGGACTAACATCGATGCTTGGTGCTCACACACCGTCAAGGTTGATGCACAGTGTTTCCCAGATGTCGAGCTTTTGATATGAAGATCCCGACCACATTATAACCACCATCTTGTTGCTGCTGTTTAACATTCACCCTGACGCAGATTCAAAAGATGCACCACGTGTTGATGTATATTTCTATATTAATAACTATATATGTTCTGTACATTTGTGTAAAATTAAGGTTTTTACAAGCTTTCATTTCCTTATACAACCCTGTGTTGTATAATGATAAATTAAGAACCTTGTATGTGGAATATGCATTGTTTTGGTGATAGCTGGCCCAAGGCGTGGCCTCCGACCAGTATGAGAATTCTGATCATCAACAACAAACCTCAATTCCTGTAATCTGCATCCGTTTTAAAAATAAATGAAGAAAAACTAAATGCTGGCAGTCATCAAAATTTCACATTATTTCTGAGCCCAATGTGGTGTCTTCAAAAAAAGTATTAAATAATAATAGAATATTCAATTTACTATGATATGACATGGAGAAAAGCAGCAAATCGTTGTATAATGAATAATATGCATTGTGTTGGGGATGGGTGGCTTAAGGTGTGGCCCCTGACCAGGCCTAGGGTCACCCTCTAAATCACTGAGCCTGCCCCTGTTCATTTAGATTTTTATTATTTATTTATTATTATTTTTTTTAAATGTATTTTCTTGAGGTTTCCGGCGCATTAAAAAGCACATATGCACACCTCATCAATCAGATAAGCGCCTCTGTTTTCCTGCAAGTCAGCGTCGAGGGCTTTAAAAAAAAAAAAAAAAAACAAGCCCCCAAACCTCTTTGTCATGCTCGGCGGTGACGTCATCACCGTGCGCCCTTCTCCTCAGCCAGCCAGCGCTCGCTCGTGTTTACCGTTGAATTCAGTGAGCTGAGGCTTTTGTGTCGTCTCCCGCTGAAACGCCGCTTTTTGTTTTTTTTTGCGTGTGTGTGCGTTAAATGTGCGGTGGATTACATTTGTAGTTAATTTATTTCCAACATGGAGTCCGCAGACGCTGGCAGCAACGAGGAGAAGTCAGGCTCCATGTCGGCGGCGCAGAGGAGAGCAGAGATCCGGAGGAGAAAACTGCTCATGAATTCAGAAGACAGGATGAACAGGATCGTCGGATACACAAAAAACGAGGCTGAAAACAACGGTGGGCTGTGGTAACTGATCAAGACAGTGTAGTCAGTCAGGATGACGTGATTGTAGATCGCCACACAGATCATCTGCAGTGCAGACGTGGATTATAAACGTGTGACGATACGTCGATGCAGCCGATATATCGGTTCGGTGATCAACGATCCGATAGCGTCAAACATCGATTCATATCGCCTTTTATTTTGAAATTTTAAACACACATTTGAGTGTGTTTTACATTGAGTATTAATGTAAATGTAAATAAAGTAGTGTAAAGCCTTTTGTGGCTCCAGAGGAAGCTGCATTTAATCTGATACATTCCCCCCAGTGATGTCACTCAGTGGTTGAATTGCATTGTGGGTAATGTAGGCACCAGGTTTTGAAAAAGGAGAATAATGAATGGAGAAAAAAAGGTGACATGTCTGGGTTCAGTAGTGTTATAGGTGGGCAACGGTAGACCAGTGGACTGCTTTTCAAGACCTGGCTACACAGGTACATTTTCCTTGACCCGCTCACTCGTAGATACCAGCCACCTAAATACGGCTGATTTCTTTCATCAAGATCCATGATTTATTTCCTGAGAAATTAACGGGAATGACATAAAAAAAAGCCCTATCTTGCAATGTTAAATAAACAGAAAAGAAGCCCTGGATCTGTTCTCCTTAATAATATTCTTGTCATGCTGACAAACCAGCAAACAAACAGATGCTGGTGAAAACAAAACCTCCTCGGCAGAGGTAATAACAATTAATAGACGTATTCTTCAGCACTAGTTAAATCTAAAGTTGTCTTCAATCTGCAGCTGGAGCGTCCCGGCGTCCCACAGAGCCCCACTTCCACCTGGATCTCGACAGGACAGAGCCGTGGTCGTCCTCTTCTTCCCCGAGACCGTCTCCCTTCCTGCCAGAGGCTTCGGGGCTCATCAGCCGCTCTCAAAGCGCCACCCCGGAGAGGAGGGGCTCGCCCCTTCCGGGCATCTGTGAGCCACACGGAGGATCTCTGGAAGACGACTTAGGGATCCGACAGAGGCCGAGGGGGGAGCGGGTGTCGGACGACATCAGCGGCTCCCCGCGTCGAGGCCTCCAGAAGTACCTGTCCCGATTTGACGACGCTATGAAACTGCGGGGTCAGCTGGCCAATGAGAAGCCGGCCCAGGATGGAGGGTCGGACCCAGAGGAGTTCGATCCCTTCATAGTCTTCAGGCTCATCGGCAGCATCCTCCTCGCTGTTTTTGTTAGGGTTTCTGTCTGCAAGTATCTGGTGAGTCAGCTCTCTGTAGACACTGTGTAGATTTGATGAATGTGAGATTAGCTCATGACTCTTTTTACACGTTAACTGATGACAGTGCAGACACTGAAGTCACCCAGGGGCCTGAAATAGATCATTCACAAGGTTTTATATTTATCTCAGCTCTTACTCAAACTCAACAGTACAGACATAGATTACAGTTTTAAGTCACTACTTGAAAATAAGAGATCCTTTCACATGTGAACATTTTAGATGTGAGAGTGTGGACGTTTTTGGTTTCGGTACCTTGAAAGTGCTTGAATTTTACTCTTTGAAAGCTGTTCGAGCCCTGAAAATACAATATGTAATTCTTTTTACATGCATTAATTTTGTGGTACTGTCACATTCACTGTTGAGATCTGATTTTATTGATTTATTTTATTTGAGAGGGACAGTGCACAGCTTCTTAGATGTACCAGAGTAATTTGCATCTGCAGTCCGTGGGCAGAGACAACATCTCTGTTAAGAAAATAAACATTACAAGTATAAAACCTCGACAACAGGATTTAAAACCATTAAAACAGTAACAACCTGAGTTCATGAGAGGGATTGTTTGCTGATATTAGCCCAGGTTTGATAATAATATGTCTGCCTACCAGAAACATGATGTTGTTATAATGTGACTCTCATTTTTTTTTTTTCATTCTAGTCAATATTTGCTCCATTTCTGACCCTGGAACTGGCCTACATGGGGTTGTCCAAATACTTTCCAAAGGTGAGTGTGGACAGGCTGATCTGGATGCAGATTATTGTATTTAGGCCATGATTTCCAAAAAGTAATAATTTAATGAGCGATGTGAAGAGACACTTTGGAGGTGTCGGTGTGGAAAGTGACATGTAAGACTTTGGTAAAGGTTAGATAAGGTTTTCTCATGATACGGTCCTATGTAGATATGACCTGTTGTTGTTCCTCTGATGTCCTTGTGCCGTGGCTGCCAGTCCTGTCGCTGCTGGACACACCCACAGTGATTATCACCGTTATTTTAAATGACATTTTAATGGTTTGTTTTGTATGTTCAAATATCACCTGATGGCTCCAGGAAGTCACCGGTTCTGCCAAGAAATAGTTCCTGAAACCAGAACTCTTTGTTTTTATATATATTTTTAGGCAGATGAAACAGATTTAGATTTAAGCTTCATATAGGTGGTGCTGGTAGGTGTATTCAGCTTAGATAATTACAACATAAATGTCCTTAATCAATCTTTGCACAATGACGAATACATGAATCTTAAATCTTCTTGTTCCTCCAGGTGGAGAAGAAGGCCCAGACCACTGTGCTGACCGCTGCCCTGCTGCTATCCGGCATCCCGGCTGAGGTCATCAACCGCTCCATGGACACCTACAGGAGGATGGGTGACGTCTTCGCTGACCTCTGCGTTTACTTCTTCACCTTCATCATCTCGCACGAGATCCTGCAGCTCTTTGGTTCGGAGACTCCCTGATGGACCGGGAGGATCTCTTTAACCTCGCCTCCCTTTTTCAACGTGCCCTCCTTGCGTCTCCCATAACAACAGGACATGGTCATTTACGTCGGCTGACGTTGTTTTGTTGTCGACAGGCTGTCAACGAATCCTCGCTACCTCGTCATCAGGGAGGATTCAGGAGGACGAGTGCTCATTAATTCAGCGCTTCAGGATTCCACTAAGGCCGAGCAACATGCGAGCAGCGAGTTCAGAGTTTGTTACAGATCTTCAAGTCATTCTTTTATTTCCGCACTGAAGCTGAGAAACAGAAAAAGTGTTTGTTTGTGAGAGGAATGTACAGTGGAATTCATCGTGCTGAGTGATGTTTGAATTTGTTCAGGTCGAGCACAAAAAAATGGTAAATGTCGTATTCAAGAGTGGACAATAGGTCAGTTTATCATCAGTCTGGAAGCTGTTTAACATGTGAATAGGAAACACTGGAGTCCCTCAAGGGCTGACATCCGCAACTGACATGACTGATTCTTCAAAAATCTGACGTCGATTCACATCACAACATGGTAAACGTACGCTCAGTCACACAGAATAATCAAACCGGTGTGCTCCAGTGCTTCGCGTTACATCAGAAACACTCTTCACGAACAGAAACTTCAGAGAGTAACTTGACATCAGGCTGAAAGGCAGCGCACTGCTGCTTCTCTGACGGAAGATTTCAAGGGTGTTTCACGTGTCGCCACCATACTTGCCAACCTTGAGAGCGCAGAAATAGGAAGGATTATGAAACCAAATTGGGGTTTCTGATAAAATTTGAGATTCAAGAACTGTGTGTTAATTTAAAGAATGACTAGTACCAAAAAGTATTTAAAAAGTAAACTGCAACAGCATTTTTTTGTCACGTACATATATTTTAGTTTTAATTCTCATAAAACTATGTAGTATACTTCGCCCTCTAGTGTAAACTTGTGAAAATCTTTGACTTAAAGTAAAATTTATCACTTTTCATCCATTAATTTTTGCCCTTTCGAGAGTCTGTGCACACCACGGCCCTGTGTTTGGCACCCTTGTGATGGGGATTAACGCAGTACAACCCCTCTGATCGACAGAAAATACCACCAGGCAGGTTTTATAGCCCCTTTCCTTTTAAAACTTTACGTAAGAATCTGTAATTCTTCTGACACGTCTTTGAGTGCATTTCTACATCACTGCTGCAAAATGAGACGTTAAACCAATGGAGGGAGGCAAAAACACAACTTAGCTCTTTAAAAACTCGCATTGTTTGAGGATCCACTTATTTAAAGTGAGATCATGTAACTTCTAAAGTCTGATAGCCTGCTGAATAAAGTCAACCTTTTAGTGTCAAAGTAACTGAACTGACTATATGAAAACTGAATGAACCGCACTGACCCTTGGAGGGAAGAGGTTCAGTGAGGTCCTCGATCCGTTATGATTGACAGTCGCTGACTGATTTAAGCTAAAGGGTAGGACTGTAGGAGCATCAGTAGATGGCTTCTTAGTCCCCTAATTAATAATCTCATCGCCTCTGCTGATCTGTCACAACGTTGACAACATGGACGCTTTGTAGTGTCAGAGATGGTGACCGTCATGGAGGTCCAACAAAACATTTGCTTTGAAAAACTCTGCTCTGAGATTAGTTTCACGAAGACCTCTAATGATTTCTTCTTTTTTGTGAGTTCTGTGTTTAATCTCAGAGATCTGGCACATTTTAACATCTGGTCCTTCCCTCCGCTCTGCCATACACACATCAGCTGTGTGCAGGTCGATACTGACATCCTAAATGGCTGCACAGCCACCTTTTTATAGCTATCTGTGGTGAAGGAAGAGTTCAGGGAGTAAATACAGAGACATGGCAGCGGCCAGCCTTCATTTTAACACACTGACGATCTAATTGGAGGAGACACAGCAGTGTGATCCACTGATTATGTCAGATTGTGCTGGCTACTCTATATATTCATACAAATAAACTGAGATCGAGAGCTTAGATCACTGCTTTAATATCTTGACATAGGACGAGACATAAATAAGTATGAAGTGATTGAGGACACATTTTTCTGCATAGGGTCGAACTCGGACTCAAAGCGCAGGAAACATTAAGACACACATGGCTCTCCAGCATGTGGTTAATTAGAAATTAAAGTGGTTAATAGTTTGAGTATTTAAGGGGAGACACTACAGGTGAAAAGGGTAAAAAAAAAAAAGGGGACGTTTTTCACTGTGGTGTCTCCCCTTAGTAACGTTATTTTGTAGCATTGTCGTCTTACACGAACAAAAGAAGCTGAATTCTTCATCCATCGACTGAAGAACTAACCTTTGTCGATCGAGCAACAGTCGTCGGTTCCTAATATTATCACTTAACTGGTGTCTTGAGAGCTTAAACTGTCCTTTAATTGGTGGATAAGAATCATATGTGTGTGTGTTGTGACAGATTTCCTCATGGACGGATCTTTATGTCATATTTTCTTCTCAGAAGGGTCCAGCTGTGTCACGGACAAGTTTTCCTCCTGTTGTTTATGTTGTGAAGTCAGAAGAAGCATTTAATCCTTGAATGTGGAGTGTGTTATTTTGCACGGCTACGAGCTTAAACACGCAGTGAACCTCCTACAGTGTAAATACGTAACGGGAAGTGAGATTGACGGGAATGATTTTGGGCTTTTACTGGAAATGAGTGTGAGGCGGTGGGAGTTTATCTGTGTTGAGTAATTCTGGTGATGTGTCCCGCTCTGCTTCATTCATACATACTTCATATATACTCTCTACTTCTGTGTGGTCATGTCCTCTCTCTGTACCTTTTAATTTCATCCAAATTAATTTATTAGTGTGAATATATATTTTTTTCGTGTAAATGAATCGGTGTGATTTATCCTACGACTCGTCTGACCTACTTGATTGTTTTTCATAATGTTTACAGAATACCTGTTTTTAATGGCTCTTACAGTATCTTCCATATTTGAACTTCAGTAACAACTTTAGTGTCGACATGATGTAAACAGTCTCTGCTTAAAAACGTACACCGGAATGATTAACTGAAAAATTCATACCAAATAAATACTACTTGTGTGACATACTCTTGTTTTTTTTTGACTCTCACTTTCTTCATTTATTTTATTTATGGGGTTATGTGACTGTGACTCTCCTTGAGATTGTAACTACATTATAATTTAATTTGACTAGTTCTGAAGTGGGGATCTATGAATGCCACCAGCAAAATGACGAAAAGTTAACTATATTTCAATGGTTATAAATAATCATCTTGTAGGAGGATTTAAAACATCTGGATGGGCAATAATTAATAATTATTGTTTCAAATGTTTAAGCATTTTGTCTTATTAAACAAAGGACAGTGAGCTATTATTGGATCATAAAATACATTGTGTAATTTTGCATACATTTTACATACAAAGATATAAATCGATATTGGAAAAATATTCCTCCATCCGTCTTTAAAGGGGCAATATGACTCCTACTCCAAACAACTAGGCGGCAGCGTATCACCAGAGTAGCTGCTAACAGCATTCTGTTTGTGCATACATGACTGTAGCTGCTGGTGGCCAGTTAGCTCAGTTAGCAGCTATTATTTTATTATTTATAAGCCACTACATGGTCTCGCACACAAATGCTTTTATATATTATATTATATTACATTATATTATATTATATAAACGTTTTGTCTTTTACTCTTTATCTTTTATGATTCGAACTAATCATTTTATTGCAATTGTTGTGCATTATTCTCTTAACCTGTTTTTTTTTTACATACACATTGTAATTTGTTCGAAAGGTGCAATATAAATAAAGTTTGATTGATTGATTTCCTTACTGATTGATTGATTTATTTAACTAAGTTCCAGTACCACCTCAGATCCAGTATAAGAGGTTCTCTACCTGCTCCTGTTCCTCTTGGTGCCACAGGGTCCAGTTGTCTTTTGTTGTTGTTGTTGTTGATGTTGTTGCGGGACTTCCGGCCTCCCGCCGCGGGGTGGCGCTCTCCGCTGGCCACTGTGCGAGTTTGTGCGCCGAAGTGTCGCAGTTTGCTGACGTCGCAGGTTGAAAGGCACAAACAACCGCTCGCCGCACTACAGTCGTCATTTTCTGTGAACTACTTTGAGTTTTGTTGTAAGAGCCAACTTGGTGGACTGGCGATGGGACGCGAGTCGAGGTATGTCGGAAATATCAGGTCAATAAAGTGTTTTTTTATCTTCGGTCGAAGCTCCTGTGACTAACTGCCATGGCTGCTAAATTTGAGACGTTTTAATCTCGATGGCTAATTTCGATTAGCATGCTAGCTACGACGTTCCCATGTTAAGTGCATATCAGTCAGCAGTGAATCTCATAAAGCCGCGCAGTCTGAATTAAACGTTGTTGTTTTTTATTATTAAGTATTAATTAAGATTATTTTTTATTATTCTGCTTTGTTCTTCAGACACTACAGGAAGCGTTCAGCGTCTCGGGGAAGGTCAGGCAGCCGATCAAAGAGTCGCTCCCCGGACAAACGCTCCAAGAAAGACGAGCGGGACCGAGACCGAAGCAGGAGAGAGCGGTCACGGAGCCGGGACCGCCGCAGGTCCCGGTCCAGAGACAGAAAACGAGCCAGGTGGGTTTCTCTGTGCTGTTGCATATTAACAACACGTGAGTGATAAAGAGAGAGACTGCATCTGTTTACATAAAGCAACCAAACCGTGCCATGGTTGCAGGTCGGTTTTCAGGGCCTCGGTGATGAGATCTCAGACCACATGTTGTTTTCACTGCAATTTCAATGTAACCCATGTTTTTACATGATTTTGCCATGTTCATGCAGTTTTTCCAGAGTTGTACAATGCTATATTTTAGCACCATCACATATAGATTGAGGTGTTTGTTGCACCTGTGGCATAATAACACCGTGATTATCTGCAGCAGGTTTTGCTTTTAGATGCTTGTGTTCATTACAGTAAAAAGTCTTTAGTGGATTGGGTCTGTGTTGTGTGCACAATGGACAAACTTCTAATTATAAAGCGAAAAGGAGTAGTGTTGTAACGCTCTGTTATTTTGTGTTTTCATGTCATGTGTTTGCCTTTGCTGTCCAGGCGCTCCAGGAGCAGAGAAAGGAGGAGGTCCAGGAGCCGAGAGAGGAGGAGGTCGGGCAGCAGGACCCGAGCGAGGAGGTCCCGATCCGGTAGCCCCAGCAAGAGCAGGAGAGATGAAAAGTGAGGCTTTAAAATAGTGAAACATGTCGAGACAGACGGTGCAGCTCTGGCGACCAAAACGCCTGAAATCATTGAGTGTAATTTTTAAATGAATGCATCTTTTTGGTGCAGCTTTCATATGTTAGAAGCACATGTGGACACGCAAGGTGACACATTGAAGTTTGTCAAAACAGCTCTGCACAGAGTCAGATACTGTATGTACAGTAATCAATAGCGGCAGATAAAGGTGGTTTACCCTTTTTTATGAAACGGCAACAATCTTCTCGATAACATACTGGAAAATTGATTGTTATGGGTAGGTTTTTATGTCAGGTTTTCTTCTCAAAATCAAGCCCTTAATCACTTCAAACAAGTGTACTGACAAGAATAATTTTAACATGCTACCGTTTATCGATTCTCTTTGTTGCTATCTTTCTCACAGGTCAAGGAGCAGAGAGAAAGACAACGTTGATCCTGTATCCGACAAGAAAAAGGTTAAAGAGGAGAAAGAGGATGAGAAAGTTGAAGATGTAAGTGCCACGTATTCAGTTCTTGCTAACATCTTAAACATCACCACATAGTAGATGGTTGAAATATTTATGATCTTAATTTTATGTCCATGCAGCAAGACTTTGACCAGAACAAGCTGGAGGAGGAGATGAGGAAGAGGAAGGAGCGTGTGGAGAAGTGGAGGGAAGAGCAGAGGAAGAAGGCCATCGAAAACATCGGAGAGATCAAGAAAGAACTGGAGGAGATGAAGCAGGGCAAGAAGTGGAGCCTGGAGGATGATGATGGTGAGGAAGCAGTGTTATAAACGACCTACTCGGAGTGAGCTGAAGTAACTCAGTTAAGGTTTTGTTTGACAGTTTTATCCTGTAAGTAGAGTATTTATTCTGAAAGTGTACGATCTCGAGTTAAATTCTCCTAATTCCCAAAGATGCTCCAAAATATCTCACTTTTTAAATATTATTTTAATTGTCAGTTGACCGATTAATTATTATTACTTCCTGTTACAAGTTGATGTGATGGTTTACTGTTGTTTGTATCTGTACCTGTACACTGTATCCAGCAAATGTTTGTAAGTAGTTAATTAATACCATATACTTATCAGCAAAAACCGAAAGCCTTACGTTACATTTGACTCTTCATTACAGACGATGACGAGGATATTTCAGCTCCAATGGAGGCTGACGACGATGAAGATTTGGAAGGAAAAGGGGACATGAAAGAGAAGGAGATAAAGGAGGAGAAGAAGGAGGAGGGTGAGAAGGAGAAGGAGACCCCAATGGAGCAGCAGGCCGAGGAGGACGATGTGGATCCTCTGGACGCCTACATGGAGGAGGTGAAACAGGAGGTGAAGAAGTTCAACATGGGAGGCATGAGAGGAAATGATAAGGTGAGTGTGAGGGGATAATACAGCCTCATTTAAGCCTGAAGACAAGTCCTCTGATGTTCAGTGTTGTCATGGTTATGAAATGTTGTTTTCAAATTACCAGCTAAACATTAATGGGACTTTAAATAATGAGGACTGTATGTGACATCTGTGAGAAACTGGAAGGAACCACGGCAACATTGACAACCACATCCTGTCGCCCTAATTTACTGTACACTGTACACAATACACAAAGTATTTTTTGATACCATGTGTTTAAAACGATTCGATATCCAAACTCGATTTTCGAAATTGTTTTAACTGTAATTAAAACACATGGACAATCAGATTTTAACGACAGATTGTCACAACCTCCAGAGGATTATGAATGAAATACAATCAATTAAAATATACTATTTTAGTTTTGGCCTGCCAGGCTGTAGAAGTCCTACATTTTTCCATATGCAAACACACTAAACCACACTGTCAGTAAACCCATGCGTTCACTGTAAAACATTTTTATTCTTCACCGTCAGTTGTCAACACATGCACGTGTTTTGTTTTTTCGATCGTCAACAGAAAGGAGCAATGACAGTAACCAAAGTGGTGACAGTTGTTAAAACCAAAAAAGGACCCCACACTCACAAGAAGAAGGGTGAGCTGATGGAGAACGACCAGGATGCTATGGAAGTGAGTTTTTTGTTTTTAACCCCTAACAATGTTTTGTTGTTTTGTCATCAGCTAGAAGTTATCTTTTACCAAAGCAACACGACTCCTCTCTCAGATTTGAATGTTCACCTATCAAACAGTATTTCAGTTTTCTTGCTGTTTCGTCTATTAAGTAGAGTTTCTGATTTAAGCTCTCGTCAGGCGAAAAACTTCTTCTGATGGAACCCACTTCTAACTATTCACAACGTTAACAATGTGTTTGACAGTACTCATCAGAGGAGGAAGAGGTGGATCTGCAGACGGCTCTGACGGGCTTCCAGACCAAACAGAGGAAGGTCCTCGAGCCTGTCGACCACGGGAAGATCCAGTACGAACCATACCGAAAGAACTTCTACGTGGAGGTCCCCGAGCTCACCAGGATGACTCAGGAAGGTCAGTAAACCAAACTGATTAGCTTTTCTCCCACCACCAGTATTGATACAAAACCGCCACATAGAATTGAGAGGACGTGCATATAACATGCGTGTTGTACAAATGTCTTTTAGCTGTACACATTCAAATTCAAGCTTCTGCTATCAGGGTGTACAAAGATATGTCTGCCACTTTATCAGGCTGTTTGGGCTGTGTATGAATCGCATCAAGTACTGAAACGGATCAAGTAAAATGTCAAGTGTCAAAAGTGAAGTTTAAGTTCATTACTTGATCATATTCTTAGGCTTGTTTACTTATTCTTTGGTCCAATATTTCCTGATTTAAATGAGAAAACCTTTTTTTCTTTTGTTTTGGAGAAGTTCTTTATGTAACACTGACACATTTAGCAATTTATTCGATTTTGTTAAAGGGGTGAAATGCAACAGAAAATATTTAAACTCAGTAGGTAATAATAAATAACATAAACTAGTTATCATATCTTTATTTATAAGCATTCACTACCCATTTAACATCTTTTTCTTTTTTGGCTTGTTTTTAATCATTACAGATGTGAATGCATTCAGGCTGGAACTGGAAGGGATTATCGTCAAAGGGAAGGGCTGTCCCAAACCCATCAAGACCTGGGTGCAGTGTGGAGTGTCTATGAAGATCCTCAGCGCGATGAAGAAGTGAGTCTGACTCATGGTGACTGCTGGTGCGAGGACCTTTATGAGGGGCAAGAGATTGATTTATCAATGATCTTGCCAATAGAAAGTAAAAAAAAGATAGTGAGACAATCAGTTTGTGTGTAAATGGCTCAAGTACTGATTTAGGTTCACGTGCAGGAGCTCATGTTTTCGAAATATGAAATAAATTCAGCTGGACATGAATTTGCAGGTAATGCAGGAGTATTAAGACATTATTGAATAAAAATCAGATGCAGATTGTACACAATATTTGATACTTTCTCACCATAAACCAACACATCATATTTCTGTAAATTCCTTTCTCTATAATGCACGTAGGCACGGCTACGACAAGCCCACCCCCATCCAGGCTCAGGCAATCCCTGCCATCATGTCGGGCCGAGACCTCATTGGCATCGCTAAGACCGGCAGCGGGAAAACCATCGCCTTCCTGCTGCCCATGTTCCGACACATCATGGACCAGAGGCCTCTAGAGGAGTCTGAGGGACCGATCTGTAAGGAATAAATAATTTCATACTGCCCGTAGGCATCACTCTAACATTTACAATGATGTTTTTTCTGTTTTTATTGACCATATTCAGAAAATAAATGAATAACTGAAGTGGTTTGAGACAGAAATTAAGAACTGGGATTGCAGGATGTGGTTTAAGGCCCAAATGTAGGTCAAAGGAAGCCTAAAATAGGACTCATTTTAATAACCCTCTGGCCGTTTTGTGCTTCCACAGCATTTCTAATCTTCATCAGCCGTCCTCAAAGTCGATTTTACCTCAGTTAATGTTCTTGGTAAAATATATTACATCAAATATTCACACATATTGTGAAAACAGAAGTGCTCCAGATAGACAAACATAAAAATATACTCTATCCTCATCATGTTTTCCTTCTTCTGCCACAGCGGTAATCATGACTCCGACCAGAGAGTTGGCTCTGCAGATCACCAAGGAGTGCAAGAAGTTCTCCAAGCCGCTTGGACTCAGGGTGGTGTGTGTTTATGGAGGCACAGGTATCAGCGAACAGGTAAACAAACACGCACAAGGGCTTCAGGTGTCTTACAATGTTTCCATTTTTCAAGTCCACAGCAGGAAGGAAGAGCACAAAGATACTCAATGATCTAACCAGAAGGCCTTAGTAGACCATTATGTCAAAAATTCATGTACTAGTCTTTTTATTTTTGAACGTTGCATTAATACTGTCAGTCGTTGCTGTTTGCTTCCAGATTGCTGAGCTGAAGAGAGGAGCTGAGATCATCGTGTGCACACCGGGAAGAATGATTGACATGTTGGGGGCCAACAGCGGTGAGTTCACACACCTGGACCCTCCCACTTCTTTACTCTGATAGGCTGTGAAGCATTTTTAATGCCTTGTGAACCTTTTGTTCATTACCTTGCATGTAATAAATGTTACAATATGATAAATAACATAATGATCCAAGTCAGTACCACTTACTAAACTGTCGACATTATTTGACCACCTTTGGGATCAGTCATATCCACAAGACAGTGATGTGTTTCCTGAAGATCAGGGCAAGTGCAGGTAGGTGGATCTGGTGCTGCTCCCTCCGTGGTTCCTCAAACTTCAAGCCAGTGACGACCAAAATGTTTGATAGGTGTATTGTAACATTGTGTATCAGGATATGTAACTTGTGATGTTAAATGAGAGTAGCCTGAATTCTCAACCAGGGCTCTACGATGTTATTGATTTACTACATACTGTATACTCTCATGAATAAATTCAAACTGCCTAGAAGGGAAGTGCATCTTAATATTCAAAGCACAGATGGAGATTTTCCAGTTATTTTCACAGATCTCACATCCATAATATCGTAGCTGTCTCCCTCATTATCTTTAATTTGGAGCTCATGTTGCTCCTGAGAATAAATATCATTGTAGAGCCCTGCACAGCGCTGAGCATTTGCATAAAAATGTGAAGAGATACTTGGAAATCTGTTTGTGATGTTGTTTGTGTATTTGCTGACCCTGTTTTATTGTACATGTGTAAATCCTTAATGACTCTCTGAGCACTCATTGTACTGTAATAGAAGGGTTTTTTGTTGTTTCCACACATGCGAGGTAATCTGTAATATGTTTCCCTTGTAGGTGAAAAGGCGCTTGGTCAGATAATGCTTGATGGGGCTCCATCTCTTGTATTGTATCTTGAGGCTGTTTTGTGACTTTTACAGGTCCCTCATGCCCCTGAGATGGTACGCAAGATCAGAGTCAACCAAAAACAAACAAAAAAAGAGAAACATTTTGAAGTATTAATAAAGATAAAACCCTGGCCGGTTAAAACTAGTTCTCAGAAGAATGTACTGAAGTTTTGTTGTCAAGTAATGTCGAATAGTTGTATCCTGAAAAAGGCTGTCTGTGTTTGGTAGTTAGTGTTTTTTTTTTGAAGAAAGCAGCGCTGACTTTGACTTGAGGTTAACTGTTTTCGTCCTGCTCCTCTCCCTCGGTCCGTAGGTCGAGTCACCAACCTGCGCAGAGTTACATATGTGGTGTTGGACGAAGCAGACAGGATGTTTGACATGGGCTTCGAGCCACAGGTGGGTGTCATTCTTTCTCTGTGTCTCCTGCTGACAATCCTGGGTACTTAAATAGTTTTTGTTTTTGTTTTCAAAAATTTAAATTGATCTGGAAATACACACAAACATGAATCCAACATCTTTGCAAATTGGTCTATAAAACATTTAATTTACACAACAATGATGTTAGTCTCTGAAGAACAGTCTTCATGTAAACCGTTATCTCACCTAGTCAGTAGAAACTAGTTGTATAATGCAGGTTTCCCATGGGTGCTTGAAATCCTTGACAGGATTAAAAAGTTCAAAAAGTTTTCGATAATGGACATAAATAAACATGGGTAATTGAAAGTGCTTGAATTTATATATTTTGTGCAAGAACGATGTTAAAGTTCTTTTGAATTATTATTTGTTTTTAATTGTTCTCTGTGTCTCAAACTAAGTTGAGTTGAGTCCTTACATTTGACAAAATTGGGCCTGGAAGGTCCTTTAAATAGTCCTTCAATTTGATGTCTAAGATGGTGTTAGTACCCTGATGATGGCATAAATACTTGAACCCAGTGCAAATTAAGGAATTAAAGTACACTGTGTTGTCTTGGATTAAAAGCTGCCCAGAAAGGAGAGAAAAATCAAATTAAAACAAGTTTAAAAAGAAAAAAAAGCTCCTTGGTTGCTCACCAGGTAGAGAATGTGCCCTACGAAAGAAAAGCTCAGTAGTGGCCTGTAGCCCTTTGTTTCATGTCTTCCCCTTTGTCTCCCCGCTTTCCTGTCTGACTCTACAAGCTGTCCTATCCAAATTAAGTCTAAAAACCCATAAATGTTGAATGTATTATTATTATAATTGTTATAAAATATCCCAAAAAGAAGATGAAAATGAATTGACAGAATTCAGTATCATCTAGTTGTCGTGTGGTCCCTCTCCCAGGTGATGCGCATTGTGGACAATATACGTCCAGACCGTCAGACGGTCATGTTTTCGGCCACCTTCCCCAGAGCCATGGAGGCGCTGGCTCGTAGGATCCTTGCCAAGCCCATTGAGGTCCAGGTGGGAGGCCGCAGTGTCGTCTGCTCTGATGTCGAACAACACGTGGTAAATCACCTACGTTTCATCTTCATCTCATTGATAATGGTTTATTTATAGTCCATATTTGGATTATCACATAAAACCCTTTTTCCTTTTCAAACTCATTGATAACCCAGTTCAAATCAGACCCTTATCTCTCTCCGTCTCCCTCTCTCCTTATTTTGCATTTGTTTCTGTAGCTGGTGATTGATGAGGACAAGAAGTTCCTGAAGCTACTGGAGCTGCTGGGTCACTACCAGGAGAAGGGCTCAGTCATCATCTTTGTTGACAAGCAGGAGCATGCAGACGCACTGCTGAAAGACCTGATGAAAGCTTCGTACCCCTGCATGTCCCTACATGGAGGTGAGTGGTCACATTTAGGATGCACTGATAACATGTTGATAGCTGGATGTTTTTACCGTTGACAAGTTCAGAATTCAAAATTTGTGACTGTGAACAACTTGATGAGTGAAGAAATGTCACTGGACAATCAGAGGATCTTACATTCAGTATCTCAAGTAACAAAAATGAAAATAGTGGTTATATTGGACGTAAAAAACGATGCTCAGTCTTCTTTGGACAGAACTGCTAAAGTGTTGAAAATAGAAAATTTAATATCACATGTATTTTTCATGGGTATATGAACGTATCTCATTTCCTGTACTGGCCAACTCACATGTAGGTGAAAAAACCTATTTTGAAGTGCATCAGTTTTCTGCTTTCTGTCTAATATTTGGTATTTCACAAGTTCCTTTCCTTCTGTCCTCTTAGGAATTGACCAGTACGACAGAGACAGCATCATCAATGACTTTAAGAATGGAGCATGTCGCCTGATGGTGGCCACCTCTGTGGCAGCCAGAGGCCTGGACGTCAAACAGCTGATCCTGGTGGTCAACTACAACTGTCCTAACCACTACGAGGACTACGTCCACAGAGCCGGACGCACAGGCCGAGCGGGCAACAAGGTCGGCTTCTTCAAACTGAACTTGTGTTTTTCATGCTTGTTTTTAATCCTATGGACGTTTATATCTTTACGTGTCTCTACATCCTGTCCCTTTTTTCAGGGCTACGCCTACACCTTCATCACTGAGGATCAGGTCCGGTATGCTGGTGACATCATCAAAGCCTTGGAGCTGTCCGGCTCTCCTGTCCCGCCTGAACTGGAGCAGCTTTGGGCCTCCTTCAAAGACCAACAGAAAGCGGTAAAGAGGAGGGAAAAGGGGGTCTAAAACAGTAAAGAGTCTGTGAGCATCAAAGCTGTGTCACGAGGCAGCGTGAGCTGGCAGTGGGAGGAAATTGTTTGAATTTCTGAGATTTTTACAAATCAGAATTTATTCATGGCGATGCTGGAAAATGAAGCTGTCCCTTGATTTAAGTTTTGTCTTTTTTAAAAAATGTTTCAACCAGCCAGTTCAGCTTCCTCTACACTTACAGAGCACTGACTCACTGTTGCATATTTCACTCATCGTTCACTCATCTCTTCTCAAGAAGTTTAGCTTAGATTGAGTACATCAATAACATTGAACATATGTAAATACTGTTTTTTTCTCCTTTTCTTTTTCTATGCAGGAGGGTAAGACCATTAAGAGCAGCAGCGGCTTCTCAGGAAAAGGCTTCAAGTTTGACGAGACGGAGCACGCCTTGGCCAATGAGAGGAAGAAGCTGCAGAAAGCTGCTCTTGGACTGCAGGACTCTGATGACGAGGACGGAGCCCTGGATGTGAGTGAACATTTAAATTTCACAGTTTGTTACTGGCAACAAAACGCTCGACTGTTACTCTTTGGTATCTTAAATTTGCCAGTTACAATTTCCAAATTATACTAGTTAATAATAACACAGCTCCAATCTATCTGAATCGTCTTTCCTTTTCTCAGATTGAGGAGCAAATTGAGAGCATGTTCAACTCTAAGAAGAGGGTGAAGGATCTGTCTGCTCCCGGAGCAGCCACCGGTGCTGCAGGAACTGTAACCTCAACAGCATCTGTGCCCGGAGGGCTGCCAGGCCTCGGACCCACGTCTGCAGGAAACATCCAGAAACTGGAGATGGCCAAGAGGCTGGCGCTCAAGATCAACGCTCAGAAGAACCTGGGCGCCGAGGCTCAGGTACGTCCAACTGAGATTAAATGTGTCAGTGCAGGAGGTGTGTTTGGGTTCACGACGAGACGTGGAAAGCCAGAGGAAACGAGTTTAACCGGTTAATCGCTACATACAGAACCAGTTCAAACTTACTTTTCTCTTCCTGTACAGGACGTGATGCAGCAGGCCACCAACGCCATCCTGCGTGGAGGCACCATCATGACACCCTCGGTGTCGGCCAAGACCATCGCGGAGCAGCTGGCGGAGAAGATCAACGCCAAGCTGAACTACACTCCCGTGGAGAAGCTGGAGGAGGAGCGGCAGGCGGCTGAACAGGCTGAGACCGTCAAGAGATACGAAGAGGAGCTGGAGATCAACGACTTCCCTCAGGTCAGCAGCGCACAGTGCAGAGCTGCTTTATTTTTCATCCTTGTTTTTGTATTTTTCCAGTGCCATGAGAGGTTCAGTTAGTATCACAAGCTGTAGTTTTACTCAGTCATGTTCAACTTGCCCTCATAAGTGTCCAGGAGCAACAGAAAAGGGACAAATATATAAAATTACAAACCAAAACATATTTTGGTTTAAATCTGAAGTTTCATTTTTTTGGAGCAGTTTATCAAATATCTTTGACTGTCCCTGATATCTTTATTTGTTCCTAGATTCTGGCCTTTATTAAAGAAGAAACTAACATAAAACATTCCTTGCTTATTATTTTTTAAGTGTTTAGTCCTCGAAAACTCAACTAATCTGCTTCATCAGCAGGCCCACATGAACTTTGACGACAGCTCCGCAGATTTTAAATGAGTACAGTTGCTGCTTGTTAAACTCAAAACGTTAACACATCTCCACCCTCTTGTGCATCGTCGGATAGTCGCGTCGTTTTCAGTTCCCGTTGAGATCAAAGTTTGTGGTGCAGTTGGATTTTCTGCTGAGGAACTAAGAACTAAATATTTATTTCAACCTGCTTTAGATCATTTTAGGTTGTTTAAATGTATTCTGTTTATTTTTTTCTCAAAAACAACCTTCGTTATGTTGAATAATGACGATTTTCATTATGGATCACCAATGAAAACGTAAAAAAAAAAGGAAAAAATCCACAGATTCTGTTTTGGTCCGTTCATCATGAATGTGTCGCTGTGATTTCATTGACAACTGTTTGAACTGATTGTTCAACTGTCATCAGACTCGCATGAGAAACATCGCTTTACATTAAAAAACTGATCACAAAAATCGTCCTTTTTCCCCCTGTTCTTCCTCAGACGGCCAGGTGGAAGGTGACCTCTAAAGAGGCTCTGCAGAGGATCGGCGAATACTCTGAAGCCGCCATCACCATCAGAGGAACCTATTTCCCTCCAGGCAAAGAGCCCAAGGAGGGAGAACGCAAGATCTACCTGGCTATTGAAAGTATGTGCCAGGGAGATTTATTTTTCAGTGTTACTTTCCAGAATGCAACTCCCAATATGTCATGAACCTCTGAGGTCTTAATACTGTACATTCATGTGTTGTTGTCTAGGTGCAAATGAACTGGCTGTACAGAAAGCCAAAACAGAGATTACACGGTTAATCAAAGAAGAGCTCATCAGATTAGTAAGTATCAATAACAGTGATGGATGTCACGCTGATATCAGGATTTGTCTGACACTAGATATGTAGAGCAGGTGTGCGTTCAGCAAATACCTATGAAAGACGTCGCTTATTGTCCTTTCTCTCCTTTTTTTTAGCAAAATTCCTACCAGCCGACGAGCAAAGGCCGGTACAAAGTGTTGTAGAGGAGGAGGCGAGGCTCGCTGGAGGCGTTTTTCCATCTCTCACCAAGTCTCCTGTCATCTCTACTGTTGCATCAAAGTGGTTGAAGAATATTTTAGTCTATATTTTTTAATAATGTTTCCTTCGATTGCCTAAGTTTAGCGAGTGTTTTTTTTTTCTTTTCTCCTTAGTTCCAGTTGATTTTATAAATCGACAGACCATAAATACCAAACGCATCAGACACGATGCTGTTAAGACCTCATTGAGCCATTTGTAATGTCTTTTAAATATAAGACCTGTTCTCTTTAATGTTATTTTTTGTTTTTTTGTGATATTTCACCCTGTTGTATGTACAAGAAACATACCAATCATTTACAAAGAGATCCCAGATGTTTTTACTTTTCCTCACAATAAAAACAACGTGTTGCTAAGGAAATGAACTTGTCTTTTTGTCCAGCTGTTTGCATTGTAACAGGCCCAATAGATGCTGTGTGCCCCTTACTGACTGTTTTTAAATTATTCAACAAGCTTTCGTTTGTATATTATTCATCAGTAGTGGGTCGTGCTGCTTGCACTGAAACTGGGTTATGACTCGATTTCGAGACTTATAACATTAAAAAATAATAATAATAATAAAAAAAATTGATGTAAATAAACAATCTTCTGTTTTTAAAGTGAAAACGTGAGATGTTTGGCTGTAGTTCAGGAGGGGAAGGAGGAGGTAAAGCCTCCTCACGTCCTCCCTCCCCACTGTTCGCTGCTCTGCGCATGCTCAGACTGCGCTCCCGTCTTATTAATTTTTAATGGAAAATGGCTGCGTTTCTCATCCAAACCGCTGGAGCTGGGATATAAAAAATAATAATAATAATAATAAAACCCTGTCTGTGTGAACCCTTTTCACATCTCGTCTATAAACAAACCGACGTGCTGATTAAACTCCATCCAGCCTGGACTGAAAATAATCGTGGGGGAGGAAGAGAAAAAAAAAAAATGGATCGACTCTCGCTTTGAGGGGATGAAAGATCATTTTTCTCCTTAACCCTTTCTGCTCCGAGATCTGCGAAACAATCGAGGTACAGTAACCTTTAAAGAGCTGATGTTGGTGACGGGAGGCTCTGTTTGTTTGATGCATTACAGTGGCCTAATGTACAAGACGTCAAATCGGCTATTGTCGGACTTTTCCGCCCTTTTCGTCAAAGCTTTTAAACCCCCTTTTTCTGCAAAACGGCCCCAAAACGAGGCTAAATTCAGCTGTTGGGTGCTGCAACGTTACACAGATGCAAAGTGACACGGAGAGCAGGAGGGTTTTTTTGCAAAAAAGATGCAGGAATCCATGTGCATATTTTTTGTGAATGAATATTACTACAGACAGTGTAGAGTATGTGATAGTAAAGTCCACACCTCCCTGCAGCCTGTGTCCTCTGCAGAAGAAGATCTCACCAGCAGCAGTCTGTCTTCTTTTATATAGTAAATATTAGTTATCAGCATTACATTGCTGCAGTTAAAGAGCCATATGCACGTGTGAACTGCAATCATAAGGCTGTCGTGTGTGTGATGATGTAAGAGAAAGTAGTCCTCTCACTGCCTCCCTCCTCCTGCACAGTGAGGTCAGAGGTCAGCTGCAGACCACCAGGTGGAGATGCAGCGTCCTTCAGCACCAGGTTATTAAGGTGTGTGTTTTGTTCTCGAGGTCTTTGAAGGATGAATTCACGTATCAGCCGCTTTCGTAGTCCGCAAAACATTTCTGGAGCTTCACAGCAAAACGATGTTGCAGCTTTCTTCTAAATAACTGAAGTAGATGGGGACTTGACCAAAGTAATCCCAAATGGATTTGAAGAGGTGGTATTTACCTTTTTTTTTTTTTTTTTACCTCCGCCATGGAGGTTTGTTTGTTGGTTGGTTTGTGACCAGGCTTACACAGAAACTACTCGACGTACTTCCATGAAAATTGGTTGCAGGATGCGTCTCAGCCCAGAATAGACCCCAACAACTTTTGGTGGGGGTCCTGATAAAAGAATAGATTTTCTTTCTCGCTTTCTTTAACAGTGGGAACATCAACATCAACATTTTTCCATCAGTTTCTCATGGAATAATGCACGGATCATGAAGAGCAGTTTTGGGTGGTTTAAAATTTAGAGTGATACAAGGCTACTGACTTTGATATTGCATTGGCGTAGGTATGCACTCTACTGATACCCCCTTTCGACCAAAGTGAAGTAAGTGCTGGTTCTGGGCTGGTTCAACCTGTGAACCTTTTAAGAACCGGTTTCTTTTTCCACGAGCATGCGAGCCAGTGTAGAGTGACTTTATTCGGTCACTGTAAGCGTCTCCAATTTCCGAGCGTTGTTAGGAAAAACTATGGAAATGTGGATCTCTAAGCAAATATATGACCACACTGACTCTTTGCTCCTGACTTGGCGTGCCTACACTGGCGTCCAAACAAGGACCGGTCCTCAGCCCACTGTTGCTTCGATTAGTGAAACTAGTTCAAATCTTTATGTTCCAGTGGATAAACAAATATCACGCTCGCTCTGATTGTTTAAAAAGGTGGTCACAAGTGGTTTTAGTTGGTCCGTGGTCACGATAACCCTCCCTCCGGCCCCTGATGTAAGCAGTACTTTGTTCTAGACCACTGGCTCCGAACCAGCACCTGAACCGCCTTGGTCCGAAAGGGGTATACGTGCCATTATGGTTAAAAGCTGAAATGGTCACTGAAGCTGTTAATCCAGATGCGGTAGCGTCTGAAGTGAGTGCCCAAGCTCAACTTCCCATTGAGGGTGTGAATACATTTCATATCAATTTGGGATCACAGGGCTTTGGAGACTTGGATGCTGACAAACCAACCAACAGACAGACTAACACGGGTTAAATCTGCATGGGGCCTGGTAGATAAAGACAGAACTGAGTAGAACCCGACCGATACTTGATTTTGGGGGTCGATATCGATATATCGGCTGTCACATACAAAGTTTTGCAGTGACTCCGCCAATGTGGTTGTCAAATGTCCAAAGTCATAACCCCTACCTACAGTATACCTCACTTATATAGTATGCATGCAACAATTGGGTCTGTGGATTCAAAATCAATTTGAATACAAAAACAATTTGAACTCACTGACCTCTAACCTCTTTTATTAAAACAAATTGCTGAGGCACATTTGTTTTGGTCTGAGATGCTGGTGCTGTAGTGCGACATCTAGTGGCTGAAAAGGTATCGTGCCCCAAATAGTTCCCATAGAAAAGCTTGATTGAGCAGATTGAGCATAAATTATCCCGTTTTGTTGCATTTAAAAAATGTTGTTTTAGGGCTTCTGGCCTGAGGGTGACAGTAATAAGCCCGTTAAAGCTTAGTGCATCACAATAAGGAAATGAAGAAGCACAAGACTTATGTGTTTTCAATCAAATACTTTTTAAGTTTAAGGAAAAAATACTTTGTTTGGAAGTCAAGTTAACATCTCTGTTAAAGAGTAGCGCACAGCCTCTTCCCTAAATTTTTATGGCAACCATCTGCGATCAGACCAGCCCATGGCGTCCTTCAGACTAGGTTTAACTTAGCCCCAAACAAGGTTTCTTTATGCAGATCAAATGACTGATATTTTTCATTTACATTGTGTAGCTGAAGCACTGGCTCTACAAAGAAATGTTTTATCTGTGTGTGATATTAACACAGTTGCAACTTCTTTCTGACCCCAAGCAGAAGATGATGCGCCAGGTGACCAGCAGTGACTTCTGCATGAATAGCAGGCCGTCATGCCTAGCGGAGGACGGCCACCACCCCGCCTCCCACTTTGAACTGTGCACCTCCCAGTCCAACAAGTTCTACCCTCCTCCTCCCTCCCTCCAGATGACGCTGGCTCCCATGGCCTTGCCCACCCAGAGCCACAAGCCCATGGTGTGCCAGAGACAGGAAGTGCTCGGGGGTGACCCCCGCTCGCCTGGAAAAATACCCGGCATTAAAAGCACTGATCAACCGCCGGACGACGGCAAGAAGAAGAACAAGGCCGTGGGGAAGACAGGTAGACGCGGGAGGCCTTTGGGAACCACCAAGCTAGCCGGATACAGAACCAGCACAGGGCGACCCCTCGGCACCACCAGAGCTGCTGGGTTCAAGACGAGCCCGGGAAGGCCGCTGGGTACAACCAGAGCGGCGGGGTACAAGGTCAGTCCTGGTCGGCCTCCCGGCAGCATCAAAGGCCTCTCCCGCCTCAACAAACTGGCTTATGGTAGCACCTGCAGCGGAGCGGCTTTCCCCTATCCTCTACCACACAAGGAAATCCTCTGTGAACCTTCCTGCAAAGAGAAGACAGCTAATGAGTAAAAGCTCTGTCTGTTTCTACTCACCCTCCATCAGCTGAAGAAAGAGACACATGAGCGCAGGATTCCTGCCAGATACTGGGGGTGATTGTAATCTTTCCCAGTCTGCTGTGAGGCTGCAACGAGGAGGTTTTCTATTATTCGTGTCGGTGTCATCCGTGTGCCTGCCACCTGATATAATACTGTTAGTTTTTTCAGTGCAACTGCTGGAGATCTATGGTGTGTGGAAGCTTTCACTACACGCTGCTGCGTCTGTTTTCTTAGCGGGAAAAAAGTAATACCACGTGAGCAAGGGGTTTTATGTTACTATCTGTAGAGGTATTTTAGTGTGCTTCATGAAGCATTTTAACAGCTGAATGATCGAAACATTCATTTTAAAATGTTTTATAACTGTAAACAAAGGAGACCATCATGAGAAGATTGACAGCCATGTTTGTGTGAGCTGAGCTGCGTTACAGTACAAAACAAGGACACATTTTACTTTTCTGTTCATCACACTACAGTTTGAATTCCTTATTATCGAATGTCGTTGGATATTCGCTCTCATTCTTGCTCTTTAAACAAACACATGCAAAGCAAGAAAGGAGGGAAACACTGACAAGTAGCAACATTGCCTTTGCAACAGGATGGTTTGCTGTAAATATAATCTTTCATCTAAAAAACAAAATGCTATATGTAGCACCTTTTTTTAATGTGTCATAGTCGTAAGACTCCGGATTTATTCTCTTTATTTCGAGTGTTCTGCTTTTAAGATGATTCAGAGGAACAGTTGGGGGTCAAGTGCCTTGCTCAGTGGCACTTCACAGACAGATGTACAGATAATCCTCCAGGCGAACGGCGCCTCGAAACTGAAACCCAATTAATCCAACTCTTTCCCACTCTGCACCAGAATCAACACTAATAAAACATGACTCCTGCTAATATTATATACTGTTCACTCTCTAAATGTCACCTTGCAAAATGTCTACATATTATCTGCATGCAAATGTCATCAAAGCAACTAAGTCAACTTACAGATTGTTGTGAGGAATAACACTGTTATCCAAGTCTGATATCATGTTTTTTCTTTTTCTTTAACCAAAAGTATCAAACTTAGAGAATGCACAAACATTCCCAGCAACACAGTTCACCTCCTGCTTTTCTTCTGACCGACTAATAATGGGCTCATGTGGACGATGGTTGTCTCGTTTGCTCCTTTATCGCCTGTAAACGTTTAGATGAACTGAAACATCTGAAAACAAGAATCAGTAAACAAGACTGAAATGTGACCAAGCATTCAATTTCAACTTTTGATACCTGACAGTTTTCGGTTCTCGTTGGTACAGAGACATTTTAATTGGTTCTTGAATTGAATTGCGACACCCAGCCCGTAACCCTGTCGTCCTAATGTGTCTCTTGGCATTATTACTAAAAAGTTTATATGTACGGTTTTCATCAGATGTGACGACGACAACAAAATCTGGCCTAAACAAGTCAGTTTCCTCAGACAGAACAATGGTTCTTCTAACATGTTCTTGTCACGTTGTAGAAAGTCTTTCACAAACAACTAGTGCGCATCTTTTCTGTTATTCATCAAAACCACTAACTGCATTATTTGGTGTAAAATTGGATATAAACATAGATACCAAGCAGAATTCGATATATTTTTCTTAAAGTTACATTTGTCCCAGTAAAATTAAAAATGCAATCTTATCTGTTATATGAATGTGTCTCTGAATGCACTGACTTTGCTTGATCTGGCACTTAATTACACAAAAGCATTATTATTTGATGTCATATTTGTGCGAACGTTTCCCGACCAAAGCCTCAAATATCTTATTTGTGTTCTTGCTTAAAGAAATAAGAAAGTACTTGAGATGCTGGTTTTGATTTGCGTTTTAAAGCTGAATCATAAACAGACGAGACCATCACTGACAAGACTGTCAGCAGCTGCTGGCCTCTATTCTGTGGTACTGCACTTGTGAGCCAGCAGGTTATATTTGTTGGGGGAAGCTGCAGGTGGCGCTGTTCCTCCAGAGCAAACAGCCAAAGCTGTAGGAGATTCATTAGAAGCAGAGGGAAGCAGTGAACAGGCCATTAAACATGTCTACATTGTAAAGTAAAGGTACAGCTCATCACACTTTACACTTTGGATTTTAAAGATGGCGAGATCAGATCATGTCTGTTTGTTATGTTGCTATTTATTATGTTGTTTTAGGTACATTACCACAGACCTGTGGAGAACTTGAATCTGACTGATGGGAAGCTGGTGTGTTCATGAAATGCGGTTGTGAAATGATTGAGTACAAACAGGCGTGAGACAGAACAGAGAGATGCCGTAGTTTTATGGGTTTAATATTTGTCTTTTCACGTCATGCTTGATGCACTGTCAGTACAGGAGATCTCAGATAGTCAAATATGATTTTGATCCAGAAAACTGTTTGATGACACTACTTAATATTTTAAGTATAAATCATGAAGGAACCAGTTCAGCAAAAATTTAAATTCAGTCATTGTCTTTTCACCTTCCTGCTGATGGAAAGTGAGATGTCCACAAAACATTTCTGGAGCGACTTTTGTTACTTGATGGAAGGCGCTGACATTCTGGATGCTGACCCTCCGAGGACGACATCACAGAAGGGATAAGGAACCGAGGGATGATTATGAAAAGTAGATTACCTAAAACAAACTCACTGACGCGGTTAATTTATTGATATTCCTCTCATTTTTATTTGTAAGTTAAATCAGTGCTGACACAAGGCACAGGAATATGATGGTTTAACTTATTTCTGCTTTTTTTCCCCTTCAGCATTCAATCAACACACGGTCTGTTGTCTGTAGACGATGATTCCCAAAAATATTACCTCACATTTTGAGTGTTTCTGAGAAGACGTGGAGCCCAGTTATTCCTAAAGTGTGATTGGTCGAAGCCTGTAAAGCTTTGTATTATTCCCATTTTACTCCTGCATGATTGTTGTGGAATGTTAAAAAAATAAAGTTGTGTAATAAATCTGAAAGTAACACATTCTCCTGAAATATTGTGTTGGAGTGTTTTCCTGTATGAAAGAGCCAACATGTCACAAACTTAAAATCATCTCAGAATTGTGCTGTTTCTGGTGAAATGACCCATCAGCTCCATGATAACATGGAGGTTATCTGACTGCCTTCATTGATCTCCCTGTGTGTGTTTCTGTTCCCACAATATCCTGAAAAACTGATTGATTGAAATGAAATTTAGCAGGAAAACAAGTGATTCTGGTGATATTCTGACAGTTAAAGGAAGAACACACAGTCACCTATTCATTTATGTGTTTATTTATTTATTTGAAGGATTTGAACAAAGACTTTTCATAACTGCTTCTTAAAATTGTTACTACATATTGACATGATATCAGTCTTAACAAGACGATCAACAAACTATTTTCAGAGGGTTAATTTTGAAACTATACAAGCTGATATTTTACTGATGTTTTTCATGCAGGTTTTGGTTACATAAAAAAATAGAAATGTGATTTTGAAACATTAAAACAGAGGCACACTATGAAGGACAGACAGAAGTATGTGCAAAACTAAAAAGTAAAGATGAAGTACACAAAATATGTTCTTGAAGATTTGGTACAAATAAAATTACATAAAAATCTTAAAACTAAAAAAAACCTCAAAAATCCAAACAGATTCACACATTTTACACACCACATGTTTCTGACAAAAACTGATTCATCATTTCACATCTTACATATGTAATATTTCCCAAATGTTCAGTAAATGTAGCTCACAAGTCAAATTTTTAACAAACAAGATGGTCTAATCACTCTGTAGGAAACAATCACAGTTTCTCTAAACTGAGAAGAAAAAAACAAAACAATATAAAATCCAAGAAAAATCATCATGGTCCCACCTCCTATGTTTGATCAGTGCAGTGCAGACACACCTCAACATGTACAGCACCACAGATGAGTCTCTCTGTAATCTCCTTTCTACTTGAGCTCACACAACTCTGCTGTGGTACCATAGTTTTGTGGCCAAAATCCAGGATAGAGAGGCTGAGTGAACGTGGTCTGGACTCTGTGGAGGAGAGTGATGGTTTCAGAGACGCTGTAGTAAGACAGAGTACCTGCACTATGATCCAGGTAAACTCCTATTGTGGAGGACTGAGGGCCTGAGATGGAAGTAGCAATATTATTATGACCGAATGCATAACCTCCACTGTCACATATTAATGACCAGGATTTGTCATTACATCCAAATCCACATTCAGTACTGGTCCCTGTTCTGCTAATGTTCTTGTATGCAACTGCTATATAAACTCTCCCGCTCCACTTCACCTCCCAGTAACAACGTCCAGTCAGACCCTCTCTACTCAGGACCTGATACCATTCAACAAATCTGTGTGGGTGAGCTGAATATACCTGGTCTACTGACATTAATGTTGCTTTTCTGTTCCTGTCACTTAATGACAAATATTTGTTTGCTGTGTTTGGATCCAGTGTGATTTCACAAGAATACTTGAGAAGTTCAGTTCTGGTTCTGGGCTCTGCTTGAGGCAGTAAAACATCCACTCCAGTCACTGCCAGTGAGATCTTTGTCCACTCCTCACTCAGGACAGCCTGAAGTTTATTTCTGGCCTCCGACACAGCTGCTGTCACACCCTCAAAAGAGCACAGAGGACGTATATCAATGCTGGGTAAGTCTTTAGGTTCGCTCAGACGTGACAGTGAGAAGTAGTTGTTCAGGAAATGGAGTTGATCTTCAGTGTGTGAGAGCTTCTCCAGCTCAGCGTCTTTCCTCCGCAGCTCAGTGATCTCCTGCCGCAGCTCCTCCTCAAGATCTTTAGCTCGACTCACTTCAGTTTTCTGCTGTGATCTGATCTGCTGCTTCACTTCAGAGCTTCTCTTCCCAATGAGACGGATCAACTCGGTGAATGTCTTCTCGCTGTCCTCCACAGCTTTGTCAGCAGAAAGATTGATAGCCTCCACCCTCCGCTGAAGCACCTTGACGTCTTTCTCTCTGTCCTGGATTCTCTGTTGGATTGTTTGCTGACTCGCCCCGAGCTCCGTCTGCCTCTCAGCCCTTTCTGCTGCAGCAGAGACTGTGTCATGGCCTTTATGATCATCCATGGAGCAGAGAATACAGATACACTGCTGATCAGTGCGGCAGAAAATCTTCATCACCTCGTCATGGCGAGAGCAGATGTTCTCCTGAAGCTTTGAGGTGGCTTCAACCAGCTTGTGTTTCTTTAATGGAGCCACACTGTAGTGAGGCTGAAGGTGTTGCTCACAGTAAGAGGCCATACACACCAGACAGGACTTGAAGGCTTTCAGCTTCTTCCCAGTGCAGAAGTCACAGGTCACGTCTCCAGGTCCAGCATAGGAATGATCAGGTGAAGCAGCTTGAAGTTGTACTTTCTTCACTTCCTCCACTAACTCTGCTAACATGGTGTTTTTCACCAGGACAGGCCTCGGTGTGAAGCTCTGCCTGCACTGAGGGCAGCTGTGTGCTTCCTTGTCTTTCTCCGTGTCCCAGCAGTCTTTAATACAGCTCATGCAGTAGCTGTGCCCACAGGGAATAGTCACCGGATCCTTCAGAAGATCCAGACAGATTGAACAGCTCAGTTTCTCTCGATCCAGCTGCGACATTTCTCCTCCAGACGACAGTGAATGTCAGTAAGTTTCACTCTCTGTTTCCAGATAAAAGCTGAGCTCATTTCCTTGATGTTCAGTCACTGGTCTGTAGTGTATGAGCCTATCAGCTGTTGCATTTCATCACATGGTGTTTAGACCCATGTTTTCACTGGCAGATCTATGAAAGGGGAGGGAACTACCAACATCAGAGCTGAATGTGCTTTGAGAGTTTCTCAGAGCAGGAGGAGCCGAGCCTGGCCAGTCAGTAACGTCTGGGTGGGGTTAAAAAGTTGTGCTTGATCCAGGAAGAGGAGGGTTGTGAGAGTTGCATTGTGTATCAGCGCTCAGAAATAGTGCACCTCTCAGATAATTATATAATAAACTAGCGTTCCCAGAGGAACCTGATTTACAGGGTACAAGATTCATTTTTCTTCCTGTCATCTCACAACAGGGTTGTTTAACAAAATACTTGCTGAATTCCCTTTATGCTCCTCACTAAAGAAAACAAATCTGTAAATGGATGAATAAAAAATAAGACACAACAGCAAACAATTTCTTGTAGTTGAGAGCAGAGGATGAGTTCAGGAGTCTCCCAGCCTGAGGAAAGAAGCTGCTCTGTAGTCTGGTGGTGAAGCAGACTAGTAACACCTGTACTTCTAAATGTTTGTTGTGAAAAGATGAAACATTTTTTGGTCCATATTCTGCTCTAACTGGGTTCATTGTCCTGACCGGTCAGATTCTGTGGTGGATATTTTGTGCTTGGTGTTTGTTTCTTCCTCTGTTGTGCTTGCAGAGGTGCATTGAGAGGCTGGGCGGAGCTTCCCACTCACCGGAGCTGCTGACACACGCTCACCTGCAGCAGGTTGGCAGTTAGTCTTGCTGATAAAGCCCTGCTCTCCACGCTACCTGCTTCCAGGTGATTTCATCAGTTCAGTGGGGTACATGGCTCCTGTTAGATCGTCGTTTTGTATGACTTGTAGTTTTTTGTGTTCACTCTACACACAGTGTTCACCTGCACCTGCACCTCTGCAGCCAGCAGCCTCACCCTGTGCTCACCAGAGTCTCAACTCACCACGCTACCTCACCTCCACCTGTACGGTTTTCATCAGATATGACGACGACAGCAAAATCTGGCCTGAACAAGTCAGTTTCCTCAGACAGAACGATGGTTCTTCTAACATGTTCTTGTCACGTTGTAGAAAGTCTTTCACAAACAATTAGTGCGTATCTTTTGTGTTATTCATCAAATCCACTAACTGCATTATTTGGATATAAACATAGATACCAAGCAAAGTTAAATTTGTCCCAGTAAAACTAAAAATGCCATCTGTTATATGAATGTGTCTCTGAATGCACTGACTTTGCTTGATCTGGCACTTAATTACACAAAAGCATTATTATTTGATGTCATATTTGTGTCAACGTTTGAAGAACAAATACAGTTACTCAAAGGTCATTTCTGCCTAAATATGACTTGATCTCATTCTTGAGCTTCATAATATAAAGATCTGAGCTCAGGAGACAGCTTGAAATCCTTTTAAAGGACCATTACAACAGAAAATGGGCCTTTTCACCTGCCAAAAACTGATTGAAGGCCAAATACAGTTACTGAAAGGTCATTTTCAGAAATAAATGTCAAGTTGAGAGCAGAGGATGAGTTCAGGAGTCTCCCAGCCTGAGGAAAGAAGCTGCTCTGTAGTCTGGTGGTGATGCAGACTAGTAACACCTGTACTTCTAAATGTTTGTTGTGAAAAGATGAAACATTTTTTGGTCCATATTCTGCTCTAACTGGGTTTATGTACTGAAGCACCGTGTCTGTCATGGCCTTTACGATCACCCATGGAGCAGTGACAACAGATACAGTGCTAAGAAGGGATAAGGGACCGAGGGATGATTATGAAAAGTGGATAACCTAAAACAAACTCACTAACATGATTCATTTATTGATATTCTGGTCGTCTTTAGCTGTAAGTTAAATCAGTGCTGACACAAGGCACAGGAATATGATGGTTTAACTTATTTCTGCTTTTTTTTCCTTCAGCATTCAATCAACACACGGTCTGTTGTCTGTAGACGATGATTTCCAAAAATATTACCTCACATTTTGAGTGTTTCTGAGAAGACGTGGAGCCCAGTTATTCCTAAAGTGTGATTGGTCGAAGCCTGTAAAGCTTTGTATTATTCCCATTTTACTCCTGCATGATTGTTGTGGAATGTTAAAAAAAAAAGTTGTGTAATAAATCTGAAAGTAACACATTCTCCTGAAATATTGTGTTGGAGTGTTTTCCTGTATGAAAGAGCCAACATGTCACAAACTTAAAATCATTTCAGAATTGTGCTGTTTCTGGTGAAATGACCCATCAGCTCCATGATAACATGGAGGTGATCTGACTGCCTTCATTGATCTCCCTGTGTGTGTTTCTGTTCCCACAATATCTTGAAAAACTGATCGATTTAAATGAAATTTAGCAGGAAAACAAGTGATTCTGGTGATATTCTGACAGTTAAAGGAAGAACACACAGTCACCTATTCATTTATGTGTTTATTTATTTATTTGAAGGATTTGAACAAAGACTTTTCATAACTGCTTCTTAAAATTGTTACTACATATTGACATGATATCAGTTTTAACAAGACGATCAACAAACCATTTTCAGAGGGTTAATTTTGAAACTATACAAGCTGATATTTTACTGATGTTTTTCATGCAGGTTTTGGTTACATAAAAAAATAGAAATGTGATTTTGAAACATTAAAACAGAGGCACACTATGAAGGACAGACAGCAGTATGTGCAAAACTAAAAGTAAAGATGAAATTACACAAAATATGTTCATGAAGATTTGGTACAAATAAAATTACATAAAAATCTTAAAACTAAAAAAAAACCCTCAAAAATCCAAACAGATTCACACATTTTACACACCACATGTTCCTGACAAAAACTGATTCATCATTTCACATCTTGCATATGTAATATTTCCCAAATGTTCAGTAAATGTAGCTCACAAGTCAAATTTCAACAAACACGATGCTTTAATCACTCTGTAGGAAACAATCACAGTTTCTCTAAACTGAGAAGAAAAAAACAAAACTATATAAAATCCAAGAAAAATCATCATGGTCCCACCTCCTATGTTTGATCAGTGCAGTGCAGACACACCTCAACATGTACAGCACCACAGATGAGTCTCTCTTTAATCTCCTGTCTACTTGAGCTCACACAACTCTGCTGTGTCACCAAAACTGTCTGGAAGCCAAAGTCCAGCATAGAGAGGCTGAGTGAACGTGGTCTGGACTCTGTGGAGGAGAGTGATGGTTTCAGAGACGCTGTAGTAAGACAGAGTACCTGCACTGTGATCCAGGTAAACTCCTATTGTGGAGGACTGAGGGCCTGAGATGGAAGTATCAATATCATTATGTCTGAAGTTATAACCTCCACTGTAACATTCTAATGACCAGGATTTGTCATTATTTCCAAATCCACATTCAGTACTGGTCCCTGTTCTGCTAATGTTCTTGTATGCAACTGCTATATCAACCGTCCCGCTCCACTTCACCTCCCAGTAACAACGTCCAGTCAGACCGTCTCTACTCAGGACCTGCCACCATTCACCAAATCTGTCTGGGTGAGCTGAATATACCTGGTCTACTGACATGAATGTTGCTTTTCTGTTCCTGTCACTTAATGACAAACGTTTGTTTGCTGTGTTTGGATCCAGTGTGATTTCACAAGAATACTTGAGAAGTTCAGTTCTGGTTCTGGGCTCTGCTTGAGGCAGTAAAACATCCACTTCAGTCACTGCCAGTGAGATCTTTGTCCACTCCTCACTCAGGACAGCCTGAAGTTTATCTCTGGCCTCCGACACAGCTGCTGTCACACCCTCAAAAGAGCACAGAGGACGTATATCAATGCTGGGTAAGTCTTTAGGTTCGCTCAGACGTGACAGTGAGAAGTAGTTGTTCAGGAAATGGAGATGATCTTCAGTGTGTGAGAGCTTCTCCAGCTCAGCGTCTTTCCTCCGCAGCTCAGTGATCTCCTGCTGCAGCTCCTCCTCAAGATCTTTAGCTCGACTCACTTCAGTTTTCTGCTGTGATCTGATCTGCTGCTTCACTTCAGAGCTTCTCTTCTCAATGAGACGGATCAACTCGGTGAAAGTCTTCTCGCTGTCCTCCACAGCTTTGTCAGCAGAAAGATTGATAGCCTCCACCCTCCGCTGAAGCACCTTGACGTCTTTCTCTCTGTCCTGGATTCTCTGTTGGATTGTTTGCTGACTCGCCCCGAGCTCCGTCTGCCTCTCAGCCCTTTCTGCTGCAGCAGAGACAGTGTCATGGCCTTTATGATCATCCATGGAGCAGAGATAACAGATACACTGCTGATCAGTGCGGCAGAAAATCTTCATCACCTCGTCATGGCGAGAGCAGATGTTCTCCTGAAGCTTTGAGGTGGCTTCAACCAGCTTGTGTTTCTTTAATGGAGCCACACTGTAGTGAGGCTGGAGGTGTTGCTCACAGTATGAGGCCATACACACCAGACAGGACTTGAAGGCTTTCAGCTTCTTCCCAGTGCAGTAATCACAGGCCACGTCTCCAGGTCCAGCATAGGAATGATCAGGTGAAGCAGCTTGAAGTTGTACTTTCTTCACTTCCTCCACCAACTCTGCAAACATGATGTTTTTCACCAGGACAGGCCTCGGTGTGAAGCTCTGCCTGCACTGAGGGCAGCTGTGTGCTTCCTTGTCTTTCTCCGTGTCCCAGCAGTCTTTAATACAGCTCATGCAGTAGCTGTGCCCACAAGGAATAGTCACCGGATCCTTCAGAAGATCCAGACAGATTGAACAGCTCAGTTTCTCTCGATCCAGCTGCGCCATTTCTCCTCCAGACGACAGTGAATGTCAGTAAGTTTCACTCTCTGTTTCCAGATAAAAGCTGAGCTCATTTCCTTGATGTTCAGTCACTGGTCTGTAGTGTATGAGCCTATCAGCTGTTGTATTTCATCACATGGTGTTTAGACCCATGTTTTCACTGGCAGATCTATGAAAGGGGAGGGAACTACCAACGTCAGAGCTGAATGTGCTGTGAGAGTTTCTCAGAGCAGGAAGAGCCGAGCCTGGACAATCAGTAACGTCTGGGTGGGGTTAAAAAGTTGTGCTTGATCCAGGAAGAGGAGGGTTGTGAGAGTTGCATTGTGTATCAGCGCTCAGAAATAGTGCACCTGTCAGATAATTATATAATTAACCCGTGTTCCCAGAGGAACCTGATTTACAGGGTACAAGGTTCCTTTTTCTTTCTATCATCTTACAACAGGGTTGTTTGACAAAATACTTGCTGAATTCCCTTTATGCTCCTCACTAAAGAAAACAAATCTGTAAATGGATGAATAAAAAATAAGACACAACAACAAACAATTTCTTGTAGTTGAGAGCAGAGGATGAGTTCAGGAGTCTCCCAGCCTGAGGAAAGAAGCTGCTCTGTAGTCTGGTGGTGAAGCAGACTAGTAACACCTTTACTTTTAAATGTTTGTTGTGAAATGATGAAACATTTTTTGGTCCATATTCTGCTCTAACTGGGTTCATTGTCCTGACCGGTCAGATTCTGTGGTGGATATTTTGTGCTTGGTGTTTGTTTCTTCCTCTGTTGTGCTTGCAGAGGTGCATTGAGAGGCTGGGCGGAGCTTCCCACTCACCGGAGCTGCTGACACACTCTCACCTGCAGCAGGTTGGCAGTTAGTCTTGCTGATAAAGCCCTGCTCTCCACGCTACCTGCTTCCAGGTGATTTTATCAGTTCGATGTGGCACATGGCTCCTGTTAGATCGTCGTTTTGTATGACTTCTAGTTTTTTCGTGTTCACTCTACACACAGTGTTCACCTGCACCTGCACCTCTGCAGCCAGCAGCCTCACCCTGTGCTCACCAGAGTCTCAACTCACCACGCTACCTCACCTCCACCTGTACGGTTTTCATCAGATATGACGACGACAACAAAATCTGGCCTGAACACGTCAGTTTCCTCAGACAGAACAATGGTTCTTCTAACATGTTCTTGTCACGTTGTAGAAAGTCTTTCACAAACAATTAGTGTGTGTCTTTTGTGTTATTCATCAAAACCACTAACTGCATTATTTAGTTATAAACATAGATACCAAGCAAAATTTGATATATTTTTCTTAAAAAGTTAAATTTGTCCCAGTAAAATTAAAAATGCCATCTGTTATATGAATGTGTTTCTGAATGCACTGACTTTGCTTGATCTGGCACTTAATTACACAAAAGCATTATTATTTGATGTCATATTTGTGTGAACGTTTGAAGGACAAATACAGTTACTGAAAGTTTATTTCTGCCTAAATATGACTTGATCTCATTCTTGAGCTTCATAATATAAAGATCTGAGCTCACGAGACAGTTTGAAATCCTTTTAAAGGACCATTACAACAGAAAATGTGCCTTTTCACCTGCCAAAAACTGATTGAAGGCCAAATACAGTTACTGAAAAGTCATTTTCAGAAATAAATGTCAAGTTGAGAGCAGAGGATGAGTTCAGGAGTCTCCCAGCCTGAGGAAAGAAGCTGCTCTGTAGTCTGGTGGTGAAGCAGACTAGTAACACCTGCACTTCTAAATGTTTGTTGTGAAAACATGAAACATTTTGGCTTTTTTTTGTACATATTCTGCTCTAACTGGGTTTATGTACTGAAGCACCGTGTCTATCATGGCCTTTACGATCACCCATGGAGCAGTGATAACAGATACAGTGCTAAGAAGGGATAAGGGACGAGGGATGATTATGAAAAGTGGATAACCTCAAACAAACTCACTAACATGATTCATTTATTTATATTCTGGTCGTCTTTAGCTGTAAGTTAAATCAGTGCTGACACAAGGCACAGGAATATGATGGTTTAACTTATTTCTGCTTTTTTTCCCTTCAGCATTCAATCAACACACGGTCTGTTGTCTGTAGACGATGATTTCCAAAAATATTACCTCACATTTTGAGTGTTTCTGAGAAGACGTGAAGCCCAGTTATTCCTAAAGTGTGATTGGTCGAAGCCTGTAAAGCTTTGTATTATTCCCATTTTACTCCTGCATGATTGTTGTGGAATGTTAAAAAAAAAAAAGTTGTGTAATAAATCTGAAAGTAACACATTCTCCTGAAATATTGTGTTGGAGTGTTTTCCTGTATGAAAGAGCCAACATGTCACAAACTTAATCATCTCAGAATTGTGCTGTTTCTGGTGAAATGACCCATCAGCTCCATGATAACATGGAGGTTATCTGACTGCCTTCATTGATCTCCCTGTGTGTGTTTCTGTTCCCACAATATCTTGAAAAACTGATCGATTTAAATGAAATTTAGCAGGAAAACAAGTGATTCTGGTGATATTCTGACAGTTAAAGGAAGAACACACAGTCACCTATTCATTCATGTGTTTATTTATTTATTTGAAGGTTTTGAACAAAGACTTTTCATAACTGCTTCTTAAAATTGTTACTACATATTGACATGATATCAGTCTTAACAAGACGATCAACAAACTATTTTCAGAGGGTTAATTTTGAAACTATACAAGCTGATATTTTACTGATGTTTTTCATGCAGGTTTTGGTTACATAAAAAAAATAGAAATGTGATTTTGAAACATTGAAACAGAGGCACACTATGGAGGACAGACAGAAGTATGTGCAAAACTAAAAAGTAAAGATGAAGTACACAAAATATGTTCTTGAAGATTTGGTACAAATAAAATTACATAAAAATCTTAAAACAAAAAAAACCCCTCAAAAATCCAAACAGATTCACACATTTTACACACCACATGTTTCTGACAAAAACTGATTCATCATTTCACATCTTGCATATGTAATATTTCCCAAATGTTCAGTAAATGTAGCTCACAAGTCAAATTTCAACAAACACGATGCTTTAATCACTCTGTAGGAAACAATCACAGTTTCTCTAAATTGAGAAGAAAAAAACAAAACTATATAAAATCCAATAAAAATCATCATCGTCCCACCTCCTGTGTTTGATCAGTGCAGTGCAGACACACCTCAACATGTACAGCACCACAGATGAGTCTCTCTTTAATCTCCTGTCTACTTGAGCTCACACAACTCTGCTGTGGTACCAGTACTGCCCGGAAGCCAAAATCCAGCATAGAGAGGCTGAGTGAACGTGGTCTGGACTCTGTGGAGGAGAGTGATGGTTTCAGAGACGCTGTAGTAAGACAGAGTACCTGCACTATGATCCAGGTAAACTCCTATTGTG
This sequence comes from Pagrus major, assembly GCF_040436345.1. Classification (NCBI taxonomy): domain Eukaryota; kingdom Metazoa; phylum Chordata; class Actinopteri; order Spariformes; family Sparidae; genus Pagrus; species Pagrus major. The sequence goes on from NC_133227.1 coordinate 26,780,380, forward strand.
GAGGACTGAGGGCCTGAGATGGAAGTAACAATATCATTATGTCTGAATTTATAACCTCCACTGTTACATATTAATGACCAGGATTTGTCATTATATCCAAATACACATTCAGTACGGGTCCCTGTTCTGCTAATGTTCTTGTATGCAACTGCTATATCAACCGTCCCGCTCCACTTCACCTCCCAGTAACAACGTCCAGTCAGACCCTCTCTACTCAGGACCTGCCACCTTTCACCAAATCTGTCTGGGTGAGCTGAATATACCTGGTCTACTGACATTAATGTTGCTTTTCTGTTCCTGCCACTTAATGACAAACGTGTGTTTGCTGTGTTTGGATCCAGTGTGATTTCACAAGAATACTTGAGAAGTTCAGTTCTGGTTCTGGGCTCTGCTTGAGGCAGTAAAACATCCACTTCAGTCACTGCCAGTGAGATCTTTGTCCACTCCTCACTCAGGACAGCCTGAAGTTTATCTCTGGCCTCCGACACAGCTGCTGTCACACCCTCAAAAGAGCACAGAGGACGTATAACAATGCTGGGTAAGTCTTTAGGTTCGCTCAGACGTGACAGTGAGAAGTAGTTGTTCAGGAAATGGAGATGATCTTCAGTGTGTGAGAGCTTCTCCAGCTCAGTGTCTTTCCTCCGCAGCTCAGTGATCTCCTGCTGCAGCTCCTCCTCAAGATCTTTAGCTCGACTCACTTCAGTTTTCTGCTGTGATCTGATCTGCTGCTTCACTTCAGAGCTTCTCTTCTCAATGAGACGGATCAAGTCGGTGAATGTCTTCTCGCTGTCCTCCACAGCTTTGTCAGCAGAAAGATTGATAGCCTCCACCCTCCGCTGAAGCACCTTGACGTCTTTCTCTCTGTCCTGGATTCTCTGTTGGATTGTTTGCTGACTCGCCCCGAGCTCCGTCTGCCTCTCAGCCCTTTCTGCTGCAGCAGAGACTGTGTCATGGCCTTTATGATCATCCATGGAGCAGAGAATACAGATACACTGCTGATCAGTGCGGCAGAAAATCTTCATCACCTCGTCATGGCGAGAGCAGATGTTCTCCTGAAGCTTTAAGGTGGCTTCAACCAGCTTGTGTTTCTTGAATGTAGCCACACTGTAGTGAGGCTGGAGGTGTTGCTCACAGTAAGAGGCCATACACACCAGACAGGACTTGAAGGCTTTCAGCTTCTTCCCAGTGCAGAAGTCACAGGCCACGTCTCCAGGTCCAGCATAGGAATGATCAGGTGAAGCAGCTTGAAGTTGTACTTTCTTCACTTCCTCCACTAACTCTGCAAACATGATGTTTTTCACCAGGACAGGCCTCGGTGTGAAGCTCTGCCTGCACTGAGGGCAGCTGTGTGCTTCCTTGTCTTTCTCCGTGTCCCAGCAGTCTTTAATACAGCTCATGCAGTAGCTGTGCCCACAGGGAATAGTCACAGGATCCTTCAGAAGATCCAGACAGATTGAACAGCTCAGTTTCTCTCGATCCAGCTGAAGCACATGCTGCGCCATTTCTCCTCCAGACGACAGTGAATGTCAGTAAGTTTCACTCTCTGTTTCCAGATAAAAGCTGAGCTCATTTCCTTGATGTTCAGTCACTGGTCTGTAGTGTATGAGCCTATCAGCTGTTGTATTTCATCACATGGTGTTTAGACCGATTTTTTCACTGGCAGATCTATGAAAGGGGAGGAACTACCAACATCAGAGCTGAATGTGCTTTGAGAGTTTCTCAGAGCAGGAGGAGCCGAGCCTGGCCAGTCAGTAACGTCTGGGTGGGGTTAAAAAGTTGTGCTTGATCCAGGAAGAGGAGGGTTGTGAGAGTTGCATTGTGTATCAGCGCTCAGAAATAGTGCACCGCTCAGATAATTATATAATTAACCCGTGTTCCCAGAGGAACCTGATTTACAGGGTACAAGGTTCCTTTTTCTTTCTGTCTTCTTACAACAGGGTTGTTTAACAAAATAGTTGCTGAATTCCCTTTATGCTCCTCACTAAAGAAAACAAATCTGTAAATGGATGAATAAAAAATAAGACACAACAACGAACAATTTCTTGTAGTTGAGAGCAGAGGATGAGTTCAGGAGTCTCCCAGCCTGAGGAAAGAAGCTGCTCTGTAGTCTGGTGGTGAAGCAGACTAGTAACACCTGTACTTCTAAATGTTTGTTGGGAAAAGATTTTGGCTTTTTTTTGGTCCATATTCTGCTCTAACTGGGTTTATGTACTGAAGCACCGTGTCTATCATGGCCTTTACGATCACCCATGGAGCAGTGATAACAGATACAGTGCTCAGAAGGGATAAGGGACAGAGGGATGATTATGAAAAGTGGATAACCTCAAACAAACTCACTAACATGATTCATTTATTGATATTCTGGTCATATTTAGCTGTAAGTTAAGTTATTTTGGGTGAAATTACCCAGACAGTTTGACAACCATTCACACCTGGGCTCACCTGGCCTTAGAAACCCACATGAAGGCCGGTTTGACCAACGACTCTTACGACTCTGTCAGGACACTCCCACACAGAGTTTAAAAGCCTGCGACTCCTCTCCAGTTAGTGAGAACTGAAGAAGTCTCTTGGATGAGAGGTGAAACGTCTTCAAGAAACTGAAACAGGTCCAGTTACCTACGATACAGCACCTAGATTTACCATGACCTGGATGACTGAGAACCTTCATCAACACGTTAGTAACTGTTGTTTGTACCAAAGTGATGCAGCTTCAGTGAAGTGCTGCAGTAGCAAGACACAGAATATGTGACCTTTTATACAACCGAATGTGTGTTATTTTGTTACACAGCTGCATTTGTCTTTTATTTAGACTTACACTGATGAATCATGCACTCATCACATATTTATTTAGGGGACAAAACTTCCTGTTTCAAGCCTGTTTCCTTTTTGTTTAATGATTTGATGAATAAGTGACACGACTGCACATAAAAAATGTTATAAAAGATATTTTAAGATGTATCAATTAATGCTGCAATAAAATAAGATTTGCAAACATCTTTTTTTTTTTTAAATCACTGGTTGTTTTGATCCTAAACTTGGCAGGAGAGAGACTCTGGAAGCAACTTTTGGAAATCACTAAAAGCATGTTTAATTCCTTAAAGTGAGCATTTATAAAATACAAATAATATAAACGTGTGAGATAAAGGCCTATGCAGGATTATTCCTATATAGCTATATTTTACTAGCTTCAACACCTGAGGAGTATCAGCTCTGCTCACCCACAATATTACCTCAAAGTCATCCTGATCAATTTGCAGCCACTGCTTTAAATGCATACAATCAAATAACCTGCAAGGTGTGTGATTATTATCTACAGGAAAGCAGCATTCAACCTCAACAAACCCAACATGAACTCACTACACAATGTATTCAAGTCAGTGTTGATGTTGTGGTGAGGTAGGTTACGTGGAAAAACAGGTGATTCTTGCGCCATCTGCTGTTTGTGTCTGCACATAGAAGTGAGATTAGTTCATATAAACTGCAGCACAACAGCTGCCAAAATAAACAAGCATTCATCAATGAACAGCAAAATACAAATCCAGTGACAGTCAGCAAGATCAAGTGAAAAGGAAACAGCTTGTGGTGTGTTCATCTGCACACTGCAGCAGACTAGTCTCTGTTAATGAGCTTTGTTCCCTCCACTGTGCAACTTACAGTTCATCTTTGCACTATTGTCCTCTGGTGCTGAACAGCAGAGCAAAGGGACTGGTTCAGGTCTGATCCCTACACCACAGTTAAGGCCAGATCACATCTTTAAGAGTCCTGCAGTTTAAACAGTGTTATTGGGTTCCTCCTGTTCTGTCGGCCTCCACTGTCGCCCCGTTATTTTCAGACTCTCTGAGGTACAAATTGTGAAGATGCTAAAAATGGTGAAAGGTCAAACAACAGTCTGCTCACCAGAGAAAGAGATTTACAGCTGAAAGAGTTTCTTCTTTTGGAGCTTCATGCCTTCACAGAGACAGAGGGTCTGTTTTCATTACTTGGCCACTGTAAAGACAATGAGAGCAGATGCTTTCATAGTTTTTACACTGATCATCTGTGGGTTTTAAATGCAGATGGTGTCTTGTATTGCAGTTTTAATGTTTTTGCAGCCATCTTTAGGCTCTATAGCCAGGGCTGACAATGGGGGGGTCAATAGGGGAAAGCTTTCTGGGCTCCAGCCTCTAGGGGGGGCCGTTGGAGACCAGCATTAATCATGTTCATCCTAATGTAGGTGATGATAACCACATTTAATTTAGATTCAATGTGCTAATCATTACACTTATACAATATATATTTCATTATTTGTCTTTATATTTAGACATTTATCTATTCTTTTTTTTTTTTTTACGTTGCAAGAGAGACAGTAAACACATCATGATGTGAAAATAATTTCATGATTCTGCTTTTTCTGATAAAATGACCCATCAACTCCAACATGAAGTGGATGTTATTTGATTAGCCTTCATCACCCTCCCTGTGTGTTTGTTACCAAAATACCTTAAAAACCGACTGACTGAAGAAAAGAGTTAGAAGGCAAATTGCTCTAGATATAATATTTAGGCAGTTTGATTCATCAAAGAATAGAGGTTTACTGTTAAAATGATGACAAGTCAGTTATTCATTCATGTTTTCATTTATTTTAAGGGTTTTGAACAATGATTTTCAGACGTTTCCTAAAAAAAGTTACCGTGTAAAGACACTTTACAACTCTTCCAAAGATGAGGAGAAAACTCTTTTTCAGAAGGTAAAATTTAATTCATATCTGTTTCCCCAGCATCACTAATTTTACTGAGTAATGTGGATTTGCAGTATCATTACAATAACAACATAGTATGCAGCACAGACGGCAGTATGTAAACTACTAAAGAGAAAACAAATGGCACAAATCATGTTCATGAAGATGTGGTACAACTTAAATCACCTTTATCTTTAGAATAAAACATTACTACTATTACTTACAATACATATTTACATACATCACTTTTATTCATTTTGTAGTTTTTGACATAATTGATGACAAAAGTCAACTCTAAGTAGGACAACAACAGATTTTTCATCAGACATTTTGTTTAACTAATATTTTCCACACACGGTATAAAATGGAAATGTTTAAGTAAATATCCAATTTCAACAAACAACATTGTTTAATCCCTATGTAGCAAATAAAGAGATTTTTTTCATGTCACCATTTCATTGAATTGACAAACAAACAAAGAAAAAACAATATAAAATCCAAGAAAAATCATCATCGTCCCACCTCCTATGTTTGATCAGTGCAGACACACCTCAACATGTACAGCACCACAGATGAGTCTCTCCTTAATCTCCTGTCTACTTGAGCTCACACAACTCTGCTGTGTCACCAGCAAAGTTTGGAAGCCAAAATCCAGCATAGAGAGGCTGAGTGAACGTGGTCTGGACTCTGTGGAGGAGAGTGATGGTTTCAGAGACGCTGTAGTAAGACAGAGTACCTGCACTATGATCCAGGTAAACTCCTATTGTGGAGGACTGAGGGCCTGAGATGGAAGTATCAATATTATTATGTCTGAATGTATAACCTCCACTGTTACATATTAATGACCAGGATTTGTCATTATATCCAAATCCACATTCAGTACGGGTCCCTGTTCTGCTAATGTTCTTGTATGAAACTGCTAGAATAACTCTCCCGCTCCACTTCACCTCCCAGTAACAACGTCCAGTCAGACCCTCTCTACTCAGGACCTGCCACATTTCACCAAATCTGTGTGGGTGAGCTGAATATACCTGGTCTACTGACATTAATGTTGCTTTTCTGTTCCTGTCACTTAATGACAAACTTGTGTTTGCTGTGTTTGGATCCAGTGTGATTTCACAAGAATACTTGAGAAGTTCAGTTCTGGTTCTGGGCTCTGCTTGAGGCAGTAAAACATCCACTTCAGTCACTGCCCGTGAGATCTTTGTCCACTCCTCACTCAGGACAGCCTGAAGTTTACCTCTGGCCTCCGACACAGCTGCTGTCACACCCTCAAAAGAGCACAGAGGACGTATATCAACGCTGGATAAGTCTTTAGGTTCGCTCAGACGTGACAGTGAGAAGTAGTTGTTCAGGAAATGGAGATGATCTTCAGTGTGTGAGAGCTTCTCCAGCTCAGCGTCTTTCCTCCGCAGCTCAGTGATCTCCTGCTGCAGCTCCTCCTCAAGATCTTTAGCTCGACTCACTTCAGTTTTCTGCTGTGATCTGATCTGCTGCTTCACTTCAGAGCTTCTCTTCTCAATGAGACGGATCAAGTCGGTGAATGTCTTCTCGCTGTCCTCCACAGCTTTGTCAGCAGAAAGATTGATAGCCTCCAACCTCCGCTGAAGCACCTTGACGTCTTTCTCCCTGTCCTGGATTCTCTGTTGGATTGTTTGCTGACTCGCCCCGAGCTCCGTCTGCCTCTCAGCCCTTTCTGCTGCAGCAGAGACTGTGTCATGGCCTTTATGATCATCCATGGAGCAGAGATAACAGATACACTGCTGATCAGTGCGGCAGAAAATCTTCATCACCTCGTCATGGCGAGAGCAGATGTTCTCCTGAAGCTTTAAGGTGGCTTCAACCAGCTTGTGTTTCTTTAATGTAGCCACACTGTAGTGAGGCTGGAGGTGTTGCTCACAGTAAGAGGCCATACACACCAGACAGGACTTGAAGGCTTTCAGCTTCTTCCCAGTGCAGTAATCACAGGCCACGTCTCCAGGTCCAGCATAGGAATGATCAGGTGAAGCAGCTTGAAGTTGTACTTTCTTCACTTCCTCCACTAACTCTGCTAACATGGTGTTTTTCACCAGGACAGGCCTCGGTGTGAAGCTCTGCCTGCACTGAGGGCAGCTGTGTGCTTCCTTGTCTTTCTCCGTGTCCCAGCAGTCTTTAATACAGCTCATGCAGTAGCTGTGCCCACAGGGAATAGTCACTGGATCCTTCAGAAGATCCAGACAGATTGAACAGCTCAGTTTCTCTCGATCCAGCTGCGACATTTCTCCTCCAGACGACAGTGAATGTCAGTAAGTTTCACTTTCTGTTTCCAGATAAAAGCTGAGCTCATTTCCTTGATGTTCAGTCACTGGTCTGTAGTGTATGAGCCTATCAGCTGTTGTATTTCATCACATGGTGTTTAGACCCATGTTTTCACTGGCAGATCTATGAAAGGGGAGGAACTACCAACGTCAGAGCTGAATGTGCTTTGAGAGTTTCTCAGAGCAGGAGGAGCCGAGCCTGGCCAGTCAGTAACGTCTGGGTGGGGTTAAAAAGTTGTGTCTAATCCAGGAAGAGGAGGGTTGTGAGAGTTGCATTGTGTATCAGCACTCAGAAATAGTGCACTGCTCAGATAACTATATAATTAACCCGTGTTCCCAGAGGAACCTGATTTACAGGGTACAAGGTTCCTTTTTCCTTCTGTCTTCTTACAACAGGGTTGTTTAACAAAATACTTGCTGAATTCCCTTTACGCTCCTCACTAAAGAAAACAAATCTGTAAATGGATGAATAAAAAATAAGACACAACAATAAACAATTTCTTGTAGTTGAGAGCAGAGGATGAGTTCAGGAGTCTCCCAGCCTGAGGAAAGAAGCTGCTCTGTAGTCTGGTGGTGAAGCAGACTAGTAACACCTGTACTTCTAAATGTTTGTTGTGAAAAGATGAAACATTTTGGCTTTTTTTGGTCCATATTCTGCTCTAACTGGGTTTATGTACTGAAGCACCGTGTCTGTCATGGCCTTTACGATCACCCATGGAGCAGTGATAACAGATACAGTGCTAAGAAGGAATAAGGGACAGAGGGATGATTATGAAAAGTGGATAACCTCAAACAAACTCACTAACATGATTAATTTATTGATATTCTGGTCATCTTTAGCTGTAAGTTAAGTTATTTCTGGTGAAATTACCCAGACAGTTTGACAACCATTCACACCTGGGCTCACCTGGCCTTAGAAACCCACATGAAGGCCGGTTTGACCAACGACTCTTATGACTCTGTCAGGACACTCCCACACAGAGTTTAAAAGCCTGCGACTCCCCTCCAGTTAGTGAGAACTGAAGAAGCCTCTTGGATGAGAGGTGAAACGTCTTCAAGAAACTGAAACAGGTCCAGTTACCTACGATACAGCACCTAGATTTACCATGACCTGGATGACTGAGAACCTTCATCAACACGTTAGTAACTGTTGTTTGTACCAAAGTGATGCAGCTTCAGTGAAGTGCTGCAGTAGCAAGACACAGAATACGTGACCTTTTATACAACCGAATGTGTGTTATTTCTTTTACACAGCTGCATTTGTCTTATATTCAGACTTACACTGATGAATCATGCACTCATCACATATTTGTTTAGGGGACAAAACTTCCTGTTTCAAGCCTGTTTCCCTTTTGTTTAATGATTTGATGAATAAGTGCCACGACCGCACATAAAAAATGTTATAAAAGATATTGTAAGATGTATCAATTAATGCTGCAATAAAATGAAATTTGCAAACACCTTTTTTCTTTAAAACACTGGTTGTTTTGATCCTAAACTTGGCAGGAGAGAGACTCTGGAAGCAACTTTTGGAAATCACTAAAAGCATTTTTAATTCCTTAAAGTGAGCATTTATAAAATACAAATAATATAAGAGTGTGAGATTAAGGCCTAGGCAGGATTATTCCTATATAGCTATATTTTACTAGTTTCAGCAGCTGAGGAGTATCAGCTCTGTTCACCCACAATATTGCCTCAAAGTCATCCTGATCAATTTGCAGCCACTGCTTTAAATGCATACAATGAAATAACCTGCAAGGTGTGTGATTATTATCTACAGGAAAGCAGCATTCAACCTCAACAAACCCAACATGAACTCACTACACAATGTATTCAAGCCAGTGTTGATGTAGTGGTGAGGTAGGTTACGTGGAAAAACAGGTGATTCTTGCGCCATCTGCTGTTTGTGTCTGCACATAGAAGTGAGATTAGTTCATATAAACTGCAGCACAACAGCTGCCAAAATAAACAAGCATTCATTAATGAACAGCAAAATACAAATCCAGTGACAGTCAGCAAGATCAAGTGAAAAGGAAACAGCTTGTGGTGTGTTCATCTGCACACTGCAGCTGACTAGTCTCTGTTAATGAGCTTTGTTCCCTCCACTGTGTAACTTACAGTTCATCTTTGCACTATTGTCCTCTGGTGCTGAACAGCAGAGCAAAGGGACTGGTTCAGGTCTGATCCCTACACCACAGTTAAAGCCAGATCACATCTTTAAGAGTCCTGCAGTTTAAACAGTGTTATTGGGTTCCTCCTGTTCTGTCGGCCTCCACTGTCGCCCCGTTATTTTCAGACTCTCTGAGGTAAAAATTGTGAAGATGCTAAAAATGGTGAAAGGTCAAACAACAGTCTGCTCACCAGAGAAAGAGATTAACAGCTGAAAAAGTTTCTTCTTTTGGAGCTTCATGCCTTCACAGAGACAGAGGGTCTTTTCTCACTCCTTGGCCACTGTAAAGACAATGAGAGCAGATGCTTTCATAGTTTTTACACTGATCATCTGTGGGTTTTAAATGCAGATGGTGTCTTGCATTGCAGTTTTAATGTTTTTGCAGCCATCTTGAGGCTCTATAGCCAGGGCTGACAATGAGGGGGTCAATAGGGGAAAGCTTTCTGGGCTCCAGCCTCTAGGGGGGGGCCGTTGGAGACCAGCATTAATCATGTTCATCCTAATGTAGGTGATGATAACCACATTTAATTTAGATTCAATGTGCTAATTATTACACTTATACAATATATATTTCATTATTTGTCTTTATATTTAGACATTTATCTATTCTTTTATTTTTATTTTACGTTGCAAGAGAGACAGTAAACACATCATGATGTGAAAATAATTTCATGATTCTGCTTTTTGTGATAAAATGACCCATCAACTCCAACATGAAGTGGATGTTATTTGATTAGCCTTCATCACCCTCCCTGTGTGTTTGTTACCAAGATACCTGAAAAACTGAGTGATTGAAGAAAAGAGTTAGAAGGCAAATTGCTCTAGATATAATATTTAGGCAGTTTGATTTATCAAAGAATAGAGGTTTACTGTTAAAATGATGACAAGTCAGTTATTCATTCATGTTTTCATTTATTTTAAGGGTTTTGAACAATGATTTTCAGATGTTTCCCAAAAAAAGTTACAGTGTAAAGACACTTTACAACTCTTCCAAAGATGAGGAGAAAACTCTTTTTCAGAAGGTAAAATTTAATTCATATCTGTTTCCCCAGCATCACTAATTTTACTGAGTAATGTGAATTTGCAATATCATTACAATAACAACATAGTATGCAGCACAGACGGCAGTATGTCAACTACTAAAGAGAAAACAAATGGCACAAATCATGTTCATGAAGATGTGGTACAACTTAAATCACCTTTATCTTTAGAATAAAACATTACTACTATTACTTACAATACATATTTACATACATCACTTTTATTCATTTTGTAGTTTTTGACATAATTGATGACAAAAGTCAACTCTAAGTAGGACAACAACAGATTTTTCGTCATACATTTTGTTTAACTAATATTTCCCACACACGGTATAAAATGGAAATGTTTTAGTAAATATCCAATTTCAACAAACAACACAGTTTAATCCCTATGTAGCAAATAAAGAGATTTTTTTCATGTCACCATTTCATTGAATTGACAAAGAAAGAAAGAAAAAACAATATAAAATCCAAGAAAAATCATCATGGTCCCACCTCCTATGTTTGATCAGTGCAGTGCAGACACACCTCAACATGTACAGCACCACAGATGAGTCTCTCTTTAATCTCCTGTCTACTTGAGCTCACACAACTCTGCTGTGTCACCAACATTGTTTGGAAGCCAAAATCCAGGATAGAGAGGCTGAGTGAACGTGGTCTGGACTCTGTGGAGGAGAGTGATGGTTTCAGAGACGCTGTAGTAAGACAGAGTACCTGCACTATGATCCAGGTAAACTCCTATTGTGGAGGACTGAGGGCCTGAGATGGAAGTAACAATATTATTATGTCTGAATTCATAACCTCTACTGTCACATCTTAATGACCAGGATTTGTTATTATTTCCAAATGCACATTCAGTATAGGTCCCTGTTCTGCTAATGTTCTTGTATGAAACTGCTATACGAATTGTCCCGCTCCACTTCACCTCCCAGTAACAACGTCCAGTCAGACCCTCTCTACTCAGGACCTGCGCCAATTTACCAAATCTGTCTGGGTGAGCTGAATATACCTGGTCTACTGACATTAATGTTGCTTTTCTGTTCCTGTCACTTAATGACAAACTTTTGTTTGCTGTGTTTGGATCCAGTGTGATTTCACAAGAATACTTGAGAAGTTCAGTTCTGGTTCTGGGCTCTGCTTGAGGCAGTAAAACATCCACTTCAGTCACTGCCCGTGAGATCTTTGTCCACTCCTCACTCAGGACAGCCTGAAGTTTATCTCTGGCCTCCGACACAGCTGCTGTCACACCCTCAAAAGAGCACAGAGGACGTATATCAATGCTGGGTAAGTCTTTAGGTTCGCTCAGACGTGACAGTGAGAAGTAGTTGTTCAGGAAATGGAGATGATCTTCAGTGTGTGAGAGCTTCTCCAGCTCAGTGTCTTTCCTCCGCAGCTCAGTGATCTCCTGCTGCAGCTCCTCCTCAAGATCTTTAGCTCGACTCACTTCAGTTTTCTGCTGTGATCTGATCTGCTGCTTCACTTCAGAGCTTCTCTTCTCAATGAGACGGATCAACTGGGTGAATGTCTTCTCACTGTCCTCCACAGCTTTGTCAGCAGAAAGATTGATAGCCTCCACCCTCCGCTGAAGCACCTTGACGTCTTTCTCTCTGTCCTGGATTCTCTGTTGGATTGTTTGCTGACTCGCCCCGAGCTCCGTCTGCCTCTCAGCCCTTTCTGCTGCAGCAGAGACTGTGTCATGGCCTTTATGATCATCCATGGAGCAGAGATAACAGATACACTGCTGATCAGTGCGGCAGAAAATCTTCATCACCTCGTCATGGCGAGAGCAGATGTTCTCCTGAAGCTTTAAGGTGGCTTCAACCAGCTTGTGTTTCTTGAATGGAGCCACACTGTAGTGAGGCTGAAGGTGTTGCTCACAGTAAGAGGCCATACACACCAGACAGGACTTGAAGGCTTTCAGCTTCTTCCCAGTGCAGAAGTCACAGGCCACGTCTCCAGGTCCAGCATAGGAATGATCAGGTGAAGCAGCTTGAAGTTGTACTTTCTTCACTTCCTCCACTAACTCTGCAAACATGATGTTTTTCACCAGGACAGGCCTCGGTGTGAAGCTCTGCCTGCACTGAGGGCAGCTGTGTGCTTCCTTGTCTTTCTCCGTGTCCCAGCAGTCTTTAATACAGCTCATGCAGTAGCTGTGCCCACAGGGAATAGTCACCGGATCCTTCAGAAGATCCAGACAGATTGAACAGCTCAGTTTCTCTCGATCCAGCTGAAGCACATGCTGCGCCATTTCTCCTCCAGACGACAGTGAATGTCAGTAAGTTTCACTCTCTGTTTCCAGATAAAAGCTGAGCTCATTTCCTTGATGTTCAGTCACTGGTCTGTAGTGTATGAGCCTATCAGCTGTTGTATTTCATCACATGGTGTTTAGACCCATGTTTTCACTGGCAGATCTATGAAAGGGGAGGAACTACCAACATCAGAGCTGAATGTGCTGTGAGAGTTTCTCAGAGCAGGAGGAGCCGAGCCTGGCCAGTCAGTAACGTCTGGGTGGGGTTAAAAAGTTGTGCTTGATCCAGGAAGAGGAGGGTTGTGAGAGTTGCATTGTGTATCAGCGCTCAGAAATAGTGCACCGCTTAGATAATTATATAATTAACCCGTGTTCCCAGAGGAACCTGATTTACAGGCTACAAGGTTCCTCTTTCTTTCTGTCATCTTACAACAGGGTTGTTTAACAAAATACTTGCTGAATTAACTTTATGCTCCTCAATAAAAAAACAAATCTGTAAATGGATGAATAAAAAATAAGACACAACAATGAACAATTTCTTGTAGTTGAGAGCAGAGGATGAGTTCAGGAGTCTCCCAGCCTGAGGAAAGAAGCTGCTCTGTAGTCTGGTGGTGAAGCAGACTAGTAACACCTGTACTTCTACATGTTTGCTGTGAAAAGATGAAACATTTCTTGGTCCATATTCTGCTCTAACTGGGTTCATTGTCCTGACCGGTCAGATTCTGTGGTGGATATTTTGTGCTTGGTGTTTGTTTCTTCCTCTGTTGTGCTTGCAGAGGTGCATTGAGAGGCTGGGCGGAGCTTCCCACTCACCTGAGCTGCTGACACACGCTCACCTGCAGCAGGTTGGCAGTTAGTCTTGCTGATAAAGCCCTGCTCTCCACGCTACCTGCTTCCAGGTGATTTCATCAGTTCGATGTGGCACATGGCTCCTGTTAGATCGTCGTTTTGTATGACTTCTAGTTTTTTCGTGTTCACTCTACACACAGTGTTCACCTGCACCTGCACCTCTGCAGCCAGCAGCCTCACCCTGTGCTCACCAGAGTCTCAACTCACCACGCTACCTCACCTCCACCTGTACGGTTTTCATCAGATATGACGACGACAGCAAAATCTGGCCTGAAGTCAGTTTCCTAAGACAGAACAACGGTTCTTCTAACATGTTCTTGTCACTTTGTAGAAAGTCTTTCACAAACAACTAGTGCGTATCTTTTGTGTTATTCATCAAATCCACTAACTGCATTATTTGGATATAAACATAGATACCAAGCAAAATTAAATTTGTCCCAGTAAAATTAAAAATGCCATCTGTTATATGAATGTGTTTCTGAATGCACTGACTTTACTTGATCTGGCACTTAATTACACAAAAGCATTATTATTTGATGTCATATTTGTGTGAACGTTTGAAGGAAAAATACAGTTACTGAAAGTTTATTTCTGCCTAAATATGACTTGATCTCATTCTTGAGCTTCATAATATAAAGATCTGAGCTCAGGAGACAGCTTGAAATCCTTTTAAAGGACCATTACAACAGAAAATGGGCCTTTTCACCTGCCAAAAACTGATTGAAGGCCAAATACAGTTACTGAAAGGTCATTTTCAGAAATAAATGTCAAGTTGAGAGCAGAGGATGAGTTCAGGAGTCTCCCAGCCTGAGGGAAGAAGCTGCTCTGTTGTCTGGTGGTGAAGCAGACTAGTAACACCTGTACTTCTAAATGTTTGTTGTGAAAAGATGAAACATTTTTTGGTCCATATTCTGCTCTAACTGGGTTTATGTACTGAAGCACCGTGTCTATCATGGCCTTTACGATCACCCATGGAGCAGTGACAACAGATACAGTGCTAAGAAGGGATAAGGGACCGAGGGATGATTATGAAAAGTGGATAACCTAAAACAAACTCACTAACATGATTCATTTATTGATATTCTGGTCGTCTTTAGCTGTAAGTTAAATCAGTGCTGACACAAGGCACGGGAATATGATTTGGTTTAACTTATTTCTGCTTTTTTTTCCTTCAGCATTCAATCAACACACGGTCTGTTGTCTGTAGACGATGATTTCCAAAAATATTACCTCACATTTTGAGTGTTTCTGAGAAGACGTGGAGCCCAGTTATTCCTAAAGTGTGATTGGTCGAAGCCTGTAAAGCTTTGTATTATTCCCATTTTACTCCTGCATGATTGTTGTGGAATGTTAAAAAAAAAAAAGTTGTGTAATAAATCTGAAAGTAACACATTCTCCTGAAATATTGTGTTGGAGTGTTTTCCTGTATGAGAGTGCCAACATGTCACAAACTTAAAATCATCTCAGAATTGTGCTGTTTCTGGTGAAATGACCCATCAGCTCCATGATAACATGGAGGTTATCTGACTGCCTTCATTGATCTCCCTGTGTGTGTTTCTGTTCCCACAATATCTCGAAAAAATGATCGATTTAAATGAAATTTAGCAGGAAAACAAGTGATTCTGGTGATTTTCTGACAGTTAAAGGAAGAACACACAGTCACCTATTCATTAATGTGTTTATTTATTTATTTGAAGGATTTGAACAAAGACTTTTCATAACTGCTTCTTAAAATTGTTACTACATATTGACATGATATCAGTCTTAACAAGACGA
This sequence comes from Pagrus major, assembly GCF_040436345.1. NCBI lineage: Eukaryota > Metazoa > Chordata > Actinopteri > Spariformes > Sparidae > Pagrus > Pagrus major. The sequence continues at coordinate 26,795,477 of NC_133227.1, forward strand.
TCAACAAACTATTTTCAGAGGGTTAATTTTGAAACTATACAAGCTGATATTTTACTGATGTTTTTCATGCAGGTTTTGGTTACATTAAAAAAATAGAAATGTGATTTTGAAACATTAAAACAGAGGCACACTATGAAGAACAGACAGAAGTATGTGCAAAACTAAAAGTAAAGATGAAGTACACAAAATATGTTCTTGAAGATTTGGTACAAATAAAATCCCATAAAAATCTTAAAACAAAAAAAACCCCTCAAAAATCCAAACAGATTCACACATTTTACACACCACATGTTTCTGACAAAAACTGATTCATCATTTCACATCTTGCATATGTAATATTTCCCAAATGTTCAGTAAATGTAGCACACAAGTCAAATTTCAACAAACAAGATGGTCTAATCACTCTGTAGGAAACAATCACAGATTCTCTAAACTGAGAAGAAAAAAACAAAACAATATAAAATCCAATAAAATTCATCATCGTCCCACCTCCTATGTTTGATCAGTGCAGTGCAGACACACCTCAACATGTACAGCACCACAGATGAGTCTCTCTTTAATCTCCTGTCTACTTGAGCTCACACAACTCTGCTGTGCTACCAAAACTGTCTGGAAGCAAAAATCCAGCATAGAGAGGCTGAGTGAACGTGGTCTGGACTCTGTGGAGGAGAGTGATGGTTTCAGAGACGCTGTAGTAAGACAGAGTACCTGCACTATGATCCAGGTAAACTCCTATTGTGGAGGACTGAGGGCCTGAGATGGAAGTAACAATATTATGATGAAAGAATCTATAACCTCCACTGTAACATCTTAATGACCAGGATTTGTCATTATTTCCAAATCCACATTCATACACGGTCCCTGTTCTGCTAATGTTCTTGTATGCAACTGCTATATCAACCATCCCGCTCCACTTCACCTCCCAGTAACAACGTCCAGTCAGACCGTCTCTACTCAGGACCTGCCACATTTCACCAAATCTGTGTGGGTGAGCTGAATATACCTGGTCTACTGACATTAATGTTGCTTTTCTGTTCCTGTCACTTAATGACAAACGTTTGTTTGCTGTGTTTGGATCCAGTGTGATTTCATAAGAATACTTGAGAAGTTCAGTTCTGGTTCTGGGCTCTGCTTGAGGCAGTAAAACATCCACTTCAGTCACTGCCAGTGAGATCTTTGTCCACTCCTCACTCAGGACAGCCTGAAGTTTATCTCTGGCCTCCGACACAGATGCTGTCACACCCTCAAAAGAGCACAGAGGACGTATAACAATGCTGGGTAAGTCTTTAGGTTCGCTCAGACCTGACAGTGAGAAGTAGTTGTTCAGGAAATGGAGTTGATCTTCAGTGTGTGAGAGCTTCTCCAGCTCAGCGTCTTTCCTCCGCAGCTCAGTGATCTCCTGCTGCAGCTCCTCCTCAAGATCTTTAGCTCGACTCACTTCAGTTTTCTGCTGTGATCTGATCTGCTGCTTCACTTCAGAGCTTCTCTTCTCAATGAGACGGATCAACTGGGTGAATGTCTTCTCGCTGTCCTCCACAGCTTTGTCAGCAGAAAGATTGATAGCCTCCACCCTCCGCTGAAGCACCTTGACGTCTTTCTCTCTGTCCTGGATTCTCTGTTGGATTGTTTGCTGACTCGCCCCGAGCTCCGTCTGCCTCTCAGCCCTTTCTGCTGCAGCAGAGACTGTGTCATGGCCTTTATGATCATCCATGGAGCAGAGATAACAGATACACTGCTGATCAGTGCGGCAGAAAATCTTCATCACCTCGTCATGGCGAGAGCAGATGTTCTCCTGAAGCTTTAAGGTGGCTTCAACCAGCTTGTGTTTCTTTAATGGAGCCAGACTGTAGTGAGGCTGGAGGTGTTGCTCACAGTATGAGAGCATACACACCAGACAGGACTTGAAGGCTTTCAGCTTCTTCCCAGTGCAGTAATCACAGGCCACGTCTCCAGGTCCAGCATAGGAATGATCAGGTGAAGCAGCTTGAAGTTGTACTTTCTTCACTTCCTCCACTAACTCTGCTAACATGGTGTTTTTCACCAGGACAGGCCTCGGTGTGAAGCTCTGCCTGCACTGAGGGCAGCTGTGTGCTTCCTTGTCTTTCTCCGTGTCCCAGCAGTCTTTAATACAGCTCATGCAGTAGCTGTGCCCACAGGGAATAGTCACTGGATCCTTCAGAAGATCCAGACAGATTGAACAGCTCAGTTTCTCTCGATCCAGCTGCGCCATTTCTCCTCCAGACGACAGTGAATGTCAGTAAGTTTCACTCTCTGTTTCCAGATAAAAGCTGAGCTCATTTCCTTGATGTTCAGTCACTGGTCTGTAGTGTATGAGCCTATCAGCTGTTGTATTTCATCACATGGTGTTTAGACCGATCTTTTCACTGGCAGATCTATGAAAGGGGAGGAACTACCAACGTCAGAGCTGAATGTGCTGTGAGAGTTTCTCAGAGCAGGAGGAGCCGAGCCTGGCCAGTCAGTAACGTCTGGGTGGGGTTAAAAAGTTGTGCTTGATCCAGGAAGAGGAGGGTTGTGAGAGTTGAATTGTGTATCAGCGCTCAGAAATAGTGCACCTGTCAGATAATTATATAATTAACCCATGTTCCCAGAGGAACCTGATTTACAGGGTACAAGGTTCCTTTTTCTTTCTGTCATCTCACAACAGGGTTGTTTAACAAAATACTTGCTGAATTCCCTTTATGCTCCTCACTAAAAAAATAATAATCTGTAAATGGATTAAAAAATAAGACACAACAATGAACAATTTCTTGTAGTTGAGAGCAGAGGATGAGTTCAGGAGTCTCCCAGCCTGAGGAAAGAAGCTTTCCCCTCCAGACGACAGTGAATGTCAGTGAGTTCGACTTTGTTAACAGATAAAAGCTGAGCTCATTTCCTTGATGTTTAGTCACTTATCTGTAGTGTATGAGCCTATCAGCTGTTGTACTTCATCACATGGTGTTCAGATCCATCTTTACACTGGTAGATTTATGAAATGGGAGGGAGCAATAAATGTCTGAGCTGAATGGACTTTGAGAGTTTCTCAGAGCAGGGAGAGCCGAGCCTGGACAATAAAACAATAATAAATAAAGTTGGGTTGGGGTTATAAAGTTGTGCTCCTCTCCAAGAAGAGAACCGATGTGAGGGTTGCAGCGTGACTCTAGCACTAAGTCATAGTTCATTTCTCAGAGAGAAATTAAAGTTTTGGTTTTCAACTACAAACATAATTCTGAAAATCCATGTAAAGCTTCATCTTTCTGTGACAAATTGACAGGTTGGATTGGGTCTCTACCAGAGCCAGCAAGAGCTGCTTCCAGATTGGGCTATTAACTAAATGCCGAGAAGCAAGAAAGATTATGGTAATAACTATTCAGTTATCTAATTACTGTTGTTGCTTTGCATTTCCACAGGTTGAGGCTTTGAGGAAACTTGTCAAAGAATGTGGTTCTGACTCAAAAGGCTCCTAAATGGGTCTCCTGATACACCTGAGTAGTATCAGCTCTGTTCACCCACAATATTGCCTCAAAGTCATCCTGATCAATTTGCAGCCACTGCTTTGAATGCATACAATCAAATAACCTGCAAGGTGTGTGATTATTATCTACAGGAAAGCAGCATTCAACCTCAACAAACCCAACATGAACTCACTACACAATGTATTCAAGTCAGTGTTGATGTAGTGGTGAGGTAGGTTACGTGGAAAAACAGGTGATTCTTGCGCCATCTGCTGTTTGTGTCTGCACATAGAAGTGAGATTAGTTCATATAAACTGCAGCACAACAGCTGCCAAAATAAACAAGCATTCATTAATGAACAGCAAAATACAAATCCAGTGACAGTCAGCAAGATCAAGTGAAAAGGAAACAGCTTGTGGTGTGTTCATCTGCACACTGCAGCAGACTAGTCTCTGTTAATGAGCTTTGTTCCCTCCACTGTGCAACTTACAGTTCATCTTTGCACTATTGTCCTCTGGTGCTGAACAGCAGAGCAAAGGGACTGGTTCAGGTCTGATCCCTACACCACAGTTAAAGCCAGATCACATCTTTAAGAGTCCTGCAGTTTAAACAGTGTTATTGGGTTCCTCCTGTTCTGTCGGCCTCCACTGTCGCCCCGTTATTTTCAGACTCTCTGAGGTACAAGTTGTGAAGATGCTAAAAATGGTGAAAGGTCAAACAACAGTCTGCTCACCAGAGAAAGAGATTAACAGCTGAAAGAGTTTCTTCTTTTGGAGCTTCATGCCTTCACAGAGACAGAGGGTCTTTTCTCACTCCTTGGCCACTGTAAAGACAATGAGAGCAGATGCTTTCACAGTTTTTACACTGATCATCTGTGGGTTTTAAATGCAGATGGTGTCTTGCATTGCAGTTTTAATGTTTTTGCAGCCATCTTGAGGCTCTATAGCCAGGGCTGACAATGAGGGGGTCAATAGGGGAAAGCTTTCTGGGCTCCAGCCTCTAGGGGGGGCCGTTGGAGACCAGCATTAATCATGTTCATCCTAATGTAGGTGATGATAACCACATTTAATTTAGATTCAATGTGCTAATCATTACACTTATAAAATATATATTTCATTATTTGTCTTTATATTTAGACATTTATCTATTCTTTTATTTTTATTTTACGTTGCAAGAGAGACAGTAAACACATCATGATGTGAAAATAATTTCATGATTCTGCTTTTTCTGATAAAATGACCCATCAACTCCAACATGAAGTGGATGTTATTTGATTAGCCTTCATCACCCTCCCTGTGTGTTTGTTACCAAGATACCTGAAAAACTGAGTGATTGAAGAAAAGAGTTAGAAGGCAAATTGCTCTAGATATAATATTTAGGCAGTTTGATTCATCAAAGAATAGAGGTTTACTGTTAAAATGATGACAAGTCAGTTATTTATGCGTGTTTTCATTTATTTTAAGGGTTTTGAACAATGATTTTCAGATGTTTCCTAAAAAAAGTTACCGTGTAAAGACACTTTACAACTCTTCCAAAGATGAGGAGAAAACTCTTTTTCAGAAGGTAAAATTTAATTCATATCTGTTTCCCCAGCATCACTAATTTTACTGAGTAATGTGAATTTGCAATATCATTACAATAACAACATAGTATGCAGCACAGACGGCAGTATGTAAACTACTAAAGAGAAAACAAATGGCACAAATCATGTTCATGAAGATGTGGTACAACTTAAATCACCTTTATCTTTAGAATAAAACATTACTACTCTTACTTACAATACATATTTACATACATCACTTTTATTCATTTTGTAGATTTTGACATAATTGATGACAAAAGTCAACTCTAAGTAGAAAAACAACAGATTTTTCATCAGACATTTTGTTTAACTAATATTTTCCACATACCGTATAAAATGGAAATGTTTTAGTAAATATCCAATTTCAACAAACAACATAGTTTAATCCCTATGTAGCAAATAAAGAGATTTTTTCATGTCACCATTTCATTGAATTGACAAAGAAAGAAAAAACAATATAAAATCCAAGAAAAATCATCATCGTCCCACCTCCTATGTTTGATCAGTGCAGTGCAGACACATCTCAACATGTACAGCACCACAGAGGAGTCTCTCTTTAATCTCCTGTCTACTTGAGCTCACACAACTCTGCTGTGCTACCAGCACTGTTTCGAAGCCTAAATCCAGGATAGAGAGGCTGAGTGAACGTGGTCTGGACTCTGTGGAGGAGAGTGATGGTTTCAGAGACGCTGTAGTAAGACAGAGTACCTGCACTATGATCCAGGTAAACTCCTATTGTGGAGGACTGAGGGCCTGAGATGGAAGTATCAATATTATTATGTCTGAATGTATAACCTCCACTGTCACAATCTAATGACCAGGATTTGTTATTATATCCAAAGACACATTTAATCCAGTTCCCTGTTCTGCTAATGTTCTTGTATGCAACTGCTATATCAACTGTCCCGCTCCACTTCACCTCCCAGTAACAACGTCCAGTCAGACCCTCTCTACTCAGGACCTGCCACCATTCACCAAATCTGTCTGGGTGAGCTGAATATACCTGGTCTACTGACATTACTGTTGCTTTTCTGTTCCTGTCACTTAATGACAAACGTGTGTTTGCTGTGTTTGGATCCAGTGTGATTTCACAAGAATACTTGAGAAGTTCAGTTCTGGTTCTGGGCTCTGCTTGAGGCAGTAAAACATCCACTCCAGTCACTGCCAGTGAGATCTTTGTCCACTCCTCACTCAGGACAGCCTGAAGTTTATCTCTGGCCTCCGACACAGCTGCTGTCACACCCTCAAAAGAGCACAGAGGACGTATATCAATGCTGGGTAAGTCTTTAGGTTCGCTCAGACGTGACAGTGAGAAGTAGTTGTTCAGGAAATGGAGATGATCTTCAGTGTGTGAGAGCTTCTCCAGCTCAGTGTCTTTCCTCCGCAGCTCAGTGATCTCCTGCTGCAGCTCCTCCTCAAGATCTTTAGCTCGACTCACTTCAGTTTTCTGCTGTGATCTGATCTGTTGCTTCACTTCAGAGCTTCTCTTCTCAATGAGACGGATCAACTCGGTGAATGTCTTCTCACTGTCCTCCACAGCTTTGTCAGCAGAAAGATTGATAGCCTCCACCCTCCGCTGAAGCACCTTGACGTCTTTCTCTCTGTCCTGGATTCTCTGTTGGATTGTTTGCTGACTCGCCCCGAGCTCCGTCTGCCTCTCAGCCCTTTCTGCTGCAGCAGAGACTGTGTCATGGCCTTTATGATCATCCATGGAGCAGAGATAACAGATACACTGCTGATCAGTGCGGCAGAAAATCTTCATCACCTCGTCATGGCGAGAGCAGATGTTCTCCTGAAGCTTTAAGGTGGCTTCAACCAGCTTGTGTTTCTTTAATGTAGCCACACTGTAGTGAGGCTGGAGGTGTTGCTCACAGTAAGAGGCCATACACACCAGACAGGACTTGAAGGCTTTCAGCTTCTTCCCAGTGCAGTAATCACAGGCCACGTCTCCAGGTCCAGCATAGGAATGATCAGGTGAAGCAGCTTGAAGTTGTACTTTCTTCACTTCCTCCACTAACTCTGCTAACACGGTGCTTTTCACCAGGACAGGCCTCGGTGTGAAGCTCTGCCTGCACTGAGGGCAGCTGTGTGCTTCCTTGTCTTTCTCCGTGTCCCAGCAGTCTTTAATACAGCTCATGCAGTAGCTGTGCCCACAGGGAATAGTCACCGGATCCTTCAGAAGATCCAGACAGATTGAACAGCTCAGTTTCTCTCGATCCAGCTGCGACATTTCTCCTCCAGACGACAGTGAATGTCAGTAAGTTTCACTCTGTGTTTCCAGATAAAAGCTGAGCTCATTTCCTTGTTGTTAAGTCACTGGTCTGTAGTGTATGAGCCTATCAGTTGTTGCATTTCATCACATGGTGTTTAGACCCATGTTTTCACTGGCAGATCTATGAAAGGGGAGGAACTACCAACGTCAGAGCTGAATGTGCTTTGAGAGTTTCTCAGAGCAGGAGGAGCCGAGCCTGGCCAGTCAGTAACGTCTGGGTGGGGTTAAAAAGTTGTGTCTAATCCAGGAAGAGGAGGGTTGTGAGAGTTGCATTGTGTATCAGCACTCAGAAATAGTGCACCTGTCAGATAACTATATAATTAACCCGTGTTCCCAGAGGAACCTGATTTACAGGGTACAAGGTTCCTTTTTCTTTCTATCATCTTACAACAGGGTTGTTTAACAAAATACTTGCTGAATTCCCTTTATGCTCCTCACTAAAGAAAAACAAATCTGTAAATGGATGAATAAAAAATAAGACACAACAATGAACAATTTCTTGTAGTTGAGAGCAGAGGATGAGTTCAGGAGTCTCCCAGCCTGAGGAAAGAAGCTGCTCTGTAGTCTGGTGGTGAAGCAGACTAGTAACACCTGTACTTCTAAATGTTTGTTGTGAAAAGATGAAACATTTTTTGGTCCATATTCTGCTCTAACTGGGTTCATTGTCCTGACCGGTCAGATTCTGTGGTGGATATTTTGTGCTTGGTGTTTGTTTCTTCCTCTGTTGTGCTTGCAGAGGTGCATTGAGAGGCTGGGCGGAGCTTCCCACTCACCGGAGCTGCTGACACACGCTCACCTGCAGCAGGTTGGCAGTTAGTCTTGCTGATAAAGCCCTGCTCTCCACGCTACCTGCTTCCAGGTGATTTCATCAGTTCGATGTGGCACATGGCTCCTGTTAGATCGTCGTTTTGTATGACTTGTAGTTTTTTCGTGTTCACTCTACACACAGTGTTCACCTGCACCTGCACCTCTGCAGCCAGCAGCCTCACCCTGTGCTCACCAGAGTCTCAACTCACCACGCTACCACACCTCCACCTGTACGGTTTTCATCAGATATGATGACGACAACAAAATCTGGCCTGAACAAGTCAGTTTCCTCAGACAGAACAATGGTTCTTCTAACATGTTCTTGTCACGTTGTAGAAAGTCTTTCACAAACAATTAGTGCGTGTCTTTTGTGTTATTCATCAAAACCACTAACTGCATCATTTGGATATAAACATAGATACCAAGCAGAATTCGATATATTTTTCTTAAAAGTTACATTTGTCCCAGTAAAATTAAAAATGCAATCTTGTCTGTTATATGAATGTGTCTCTGAATGCACTGACTTTGCTTGATCTGGCACTTAATTACACAAAAGCATTATTATTTGATGTCATACTTGTGCGAACGTTTCCCGACCAAAGCCTCAAATATCTTCTTTGTGTTCTTGCTTAAAGAAATAAGAAAGTACTTGAGATGCTGGTTTTGATTTGCGTTTTAAAGCTGAATCATAAACAGACGAGACCATCACTGACAAGACTGTCAGCAGCTGCTGGCCTCTATTCTGTGTTACTGCACTTGTGAGCCAGCAGGTTATATTTGTTGGGGGAAGCTGCAGGTGGCGCTGTTCCTCCAGAGCAAACAGCCAAAGCTGTAGGAGATTCATTAGAAGCAGAGGGAAGCAGTGAACAGGCCATTAAACATGTCTACATTGTAAAGTAAAGGTACGGCTCATCACACTTTACACTTTGGATTTTAAAGATGGCGAGATCAGATCATGTCTGTTTGTTATGTTGCTATTTATTATGTTGTTTTAGGTACATTACCACAGACCTGTGGAGAACTTGAATCTGACTGATGGGAAGCTGGTGTGTTCATGAAAATGGTTGTGAAGTGATTGAGTACAAACAGGCGTGAGACAGAACAGAGAGATGCCGTAGTTTTATGGGTTTAATATTTGTCTTTTCACGTCATGCTTGATGCACTGTCAGTACAGGAGATCTCAGATAGTCAAATATGATTTTGATCCAGAAAACTGTTTGACGACACTACTTAATATTTTAAGTGTAAATCATGAAGGAACCAGTTCAGACAAAATTAAAATTCAGTCTTTGTCTTCTCAGCTTCCTGCTGATGGAAAGTGAGAAGAAGTTTCCACGTCCACAAAACATTTCTGGAGCTTCAAAGCAAAACAACAAAAAAAAACAACATAAAATGGCTCCGGCGTAATACAAGTTTCTGGAAGCCCCAAGATCCCAATTTGATTTAGAAGATTTCATTTAAAGCCTTTTTAACCCCAGTTCTTCAGCTGCTAAGCTAAAAGTGTTAGCGCACCCCATCTGAATTGGACACACAAGCTCGACAGCGAGTCGAGGGTTTAAATATTGTCTTTTCACATCAATTTTGGATCTCGGGGGCTTCTGGATTACACCCGACGAGCTACATGGAGCCATTTTGTTTCACCGTGAAGCTCCAGAAATGTTTTGTTGAGTATGAAAATTCACCACGACAGACTGGATTTTCATTTTGGATTGAACTGTTCCTTTAAAAGTTGCGGCAATGAACATTCAGTTTTTGGTATTATATTTATATACAGGCATTTCAAATCCTGATGGTGAAGAGACAGTATCGCTTCACTGCGTCACTCTCTCACGACAAAACCTAAATCATTTAAATTTGGTGCAATAACCTGTTGTACGTATTGTACTGTGAACACTTTGATACTATCACTTTTTATTATGGTTGTATTTTTATACTTGTGTAGAAGGCCTTCTGTCACCTGTTCTGTTGACGTGTGTGGTGTTAACAAAGTTTACTGAAATGTCACATACAGTACAAACATCCTTTTTCACCCTCCTTTACCAAAGAATACGATGTTATCCAGCCTGTAGGCGTCGATGCTATTTGACTTTTAAAAAGACTTCAGCATCTCACAAATTAATCTTAGCATGAAAATTACTGTGTAAAACATAAACGAAGAAGCACTTGGAGACCACGATCCCATAAAAGATAGTGTGATTGTTTGGATTAGTAAAGAAAACCTTTAAGTTGTCTCATATTAAGCAGGTTTTTTTGAATGCATTGTAAATTTGCTATGATGTAAACTTATTTCCTTACATTTTATCGTATTTATATTCATCTGTTATTCTACTTTGAAAGTAGTTTTCTTTTTGTGTAATTCTTATGTAGCCATGTTTGATATTTAACTAAAGGTGACGGCTGACATGATTCCCGGCTGTCTCACATTCTGGATTTTAGTTTAATTTTAACAGGTTTTATCAGTTGCATGTTATCAGGCCCAGCAGCTTTACTCACATTCAGTCTCGGCTGGTTTTTTTTCTCATACCCGCTGTGGATTATGACAGTGGGCAGTCCTCTGGAGGCAGAGTAGACCCTACAGCTGACTCTCTGAGATCATAGCGAGCATAAAATGTTTCAAGTTCATCTGGGAACGTGGCCTCACATCGGACGGGGCCAGTCCTGCATTGTTTAGGATCGTCTGCCAAATATCTTCAACGTCGTTGGTGTCGCGGTCTTTTTTGTAGGATTTAGTTGCACATGATGAGGTGGAGCCTGATGGGATAAAAATGCTGGCAGGATGCACCGTTAGCTGGGCAGCCCAACTCAAGCACAGGTGTAAATGACACAATGAATGATGGCTCAGTTCCATTTAGCTGCGTCACTTTCAGGGTCCTCGCTGTCACACTGTCATGGATTATTGGGACACTTGAACAGAGCGTTGACGTCACGAGTAACACCTGTGTTTCAAGTAAATGTTTGCTGTGAAAAGACGAAACATTTTGGCTTTTTTACATGCATGATTACTTTGTCAACCTTCAACAGCTTCAGCTCCCATGAGGCTTCGACAGAGGAGCAGTGACCGGCCTCTCTACCACTAACTCGTATAAATCCATGCAATCTCTCATCGATTTCCCCTTTTAGTGGTCAAAAATGAAAAACCTTAAAGAGTGCGATTAATCAAGTATTTGCAGTCTGTTATGTGAGACTACAGAGAACATTTGTGAACATCTTTTTTTTTTTACTGTGTTGCTTTAAGTTGTTATCTGAAATACTTTGTTAAATGTATGGACAAGGTGTAAAATCATATATGTGACAAAAACATTTCTGTCACGACTTTCGTTACTTGATGGAAGGCGCTGACATTCTGGATGCTGACCCTCCGAGGACGACATCGCAGAAGGGATAAGGAACCGAGGGATGATTATGAAAAGTAGATGACCTAAAACAAACTCACTGACGCGGTTAATTTATTGATGTTCCTCTCATTTTTATTTGTAAGTTAAATCAGTGCTGACACAAGGCACAGGAATATGATGGTTTAACTTATTTCTGCTTTTTTTTCCTTCAGCATTCAATCAACACACGGTCTGTTGTCTGTAGACGATGATTTCCAAAAATATTACCTCACATTTTGAGTGTTTCTGAGAAGACGTGGAGCCCAGTTATTCCTAAAGTGTGATTGGTCGAAGCCTGTAAAGCTTTGTATTATTCCCATTTTACTCCTGCATGATTGTTGTGGAATGTTAAAAAAAAAAAAGTTGTGTAATAAATCTGAAAGTAACACATTCTCCTGAAATATTGTGTTGGAGTGTTTTCCTGTATGAAAGAGCCAACATGTCACAAACTTAAAATCATCTCAGAATTGTGCTGTTTCTGGTGAAATGACCCATCAGCTCCATGATAACATGGAGGTTATCTGACTGCCTTCATTGATCTCCCTGTGTGTGTTTCTGTTCCCACAATATCTTGAAAAACTGATTGATTTAAATGAAATTTAGCAGGAAAACAAGTGATTCTGGTGATATTCTGACAGTTAAAGGAAGAACACACAGTCATCTATTCATTCATGTGTTTATTTATTTATTTGAAGGATTTGAACAAAGACTTTTCATGAATGCTTCTTAAAGTTGTTACTACATATTGACATGATATCAGTCTCAACAAGACGATCAACAAACTATTTTCAGAGGGTTAATTTTGAAACTATACAAGCTGATATTTTACTGATGTTTTTCATGCAGGTTTTGGTTACATAAAAAAAATGGAAATGTGATTTTGAAACATTAAAACAGAGGCACACTATGAAGAACAGACAGAAGTATGTGCAAAACTAAAAGTAAAGATGAAGTACACAAAATATGTTCTTGAAGATTTGGTACAAATAAAATTACATAAAAATCTTAAAACTCAAAAATCCAAACAGATTCACACATTTTACACACCACATGTTTCTGACAAAAACTGATTCATCATTTCACATCTTGCATATGTAATATTTCCCAAATGTTCAGTAAATGTAGCTCACAAGTCAAATTTCAACAAACAAGATGGTCTAATCACTCTGTAGGAAACAATCACAGTTTCTCTAAACTGAGAAGAAAAAAACAAAACTATATAAAATCCAAGAAAAATCATCATCGTCCCACCTCCTGTGTTTGATCAGTGCAGTGCAGACACACCTCAACATGTACAGCACCACAGAGGAGTCTCTCTTTAATCTCCTGTCTACTTGAGCTCACACAACTCTGCTGTGCCACCAGTTAGTGGAGATGGAAGCCAAAATCCAGCATAGAGAGGCTGAGTGAACGTGGTCTGGACTCTGTGGAGGAGAGTGATGGTTTCAGAGACGCTGTAGTAAGACAGAGTACCTGCACTATGATCCAGGTAAACTCCTATTGTGGAGGACTGAGGGCCTGAGATGGAAGTAACAATATTATGATGAAAGAATCTATAACCTCCACTGTCACATCTTAATGACCAGGATTTGTCATTAAATCCAAATCCACATTCATTCATGGTCCCTGTTCTGCTAATGTTCTTGTATGAAACTGCTATAAAAATTGTCCCGCTCCACTTCACCTCCCAGTAACAACGTCCAGTCAGACCCTCTCTACTCAGGACCTGAAACCATTCACCAAATCTGTGTGGGTGAGCTGAATATACCTGGTCTACTGACATTACTGTTGCTTTTCTGTTCCTGTCACTTAATGACAAACGTTTATTTGCTGTGTTTGGATCCAGTGTGATTTCACAAGAATACTTGAGAAGTTCAGTTCTGGTTCTGGGCTCTGCTTGAGGCAGTAAAACATCCACTTCAGTCACTGCCAGTGAGATCTTTGTCCACTCCTCACTCAGGACAGCCTGAAGTTTATCTCTGGCCTCCGACACAGCTGCTGTCACACCCTCAAAAGAGCACAGAGGACGTATAACAATGCTGGGTAAGTCTTTAGGTTCGCTCAGACGTGACAGTGAGAAGTAGTTGTTCAGGAAATGGAGATGATCTTCAGTGTGTGAGAGCTTCTCCAGCTCAGTGTCTTTCCTCCGCAGCTCAGTGATCTCCTGCCGCAGCTCCTCCTCAAGATCTTTAGCTCGACTCACTTCAGTTTTCTGCTGTGATCTGATCTGCTGCTTCACTTCAGAGCTTCTCTTCTCAATGAGACGGATCAACTGGGTGAATGTCTTCTCGCTGTCCTCCACAGCTTTGTCAGCAGAAAGATTGATAGCCTCCACCCTCCGCTGAAGCACATTGACGTCTTTCTCTCTGTCCTGGATTCTCTGTTGGATTGTTTGCTGACTCGCCCCGAGCTCCGTCTGCCTCTCAGCCCTTTCTGTTGCAGCAGAGACTTTGACATGGCCTTTATGATCATCCATGGAGCAGAGATAACAGATACACTGCTGATCAGTGCGGCAGAAAATCTTCATCACCTCGTCATGGCGAGAGCAGATGTTCTCCTGAAGCTTTAAGGTGGCTTCAACCAGCTTGTGTTTCTTTAATGTAGCCACACTGTAGTGAGGCTGGAGGTGTTGCTCACAGTAAGAGGCCATACACACCAGACAGGACTTGAAGGCTTTCAGCTTCTTCCCAGTGCAGTAATCACAGGCCACGTCTCCAGGTCCAGCATAGGAATGATCAGGTGAAGCAGCTTGAAGTTGTACTTTCTTCACTTCCTCCACCAACTCTGCAAACATGGTGTTTTTCACCAGGACAGGCCTCGGTGTGAAGCTCTGCCTGCACTGAGGGCAGCTGTGTGCTTCCTTGTCATTCTCCGTGTCCCAGCAGCCTTTAATACAGCTCATGCAGTAGTTGTGCCCACAGGGAATAGTCACTGGATCCTTCAGAAGATCCAGGCAGATTGAGCAGCTCAGTTTCTCTCGATCCAGCTGAAGCACATGCTGCGCCATTTCTCCTCCAGACGACAGTGAATGTCAGTAAGTTTCACTCTCTGTTTCCAGATAAAAGCTGAGCTCATTTCCTTGATGTTCAGTCACTGGTCTGTAGTGTATGAGCCTATCAGCTGTTGTATTTCATCACCTGGTGTTTAGACCCATGTTTTCACTGGCAGATCTATGAAAGGGGAGGAACTACCAACGTCAGAGCTGAATGTGCTGTGAGAGTTTCTCAGAGCAGGAGGAGCTGAGCCTGGCCAGTCAGTAACGTCTGGGTGGGGTTAAAAAGTTGTGTTTAATCCAGGAAGAGGAGGGTTGTGAGAGTTGCATTGTGTATCAGCGCTCAGAAATAGTGCACCACTCAGATAATTATATAATTAACCCGTGATCCCAGAGGAACCTGATTTACAGGGTACAAGGTTCCTTTTTCTTTCTATCTTCTTACAACAGGGTAGTGTAACAAAATACTTGCTGAATTCCCTTTATGCTCCTCACTAAAGAAAACAAATCTGTAAATGGATGAATAAAAAATAAGACACAACAACAAACAATTTCTTGTAGTTGAGAGCAGAGGATGAGTTCAGGAGTCTCCCAGCCTGAGGAAAGAAGCTGCTCTGTAGTCTGGTGGTGAAGCAGACTAGTAACACCTGTACTTCTAAATGTTTGTTGTGAAAAGATTTTGGCTTTTTTTGGTCCATATTCTGCTCTAACTGGGTTTATGTACTGAAGCACCGTGTCTATCATGGCCTTTACGATCACCCATGGAGCAGTGATAACAGATACAGTGCTAAGAAGGGATAAGAGACGAGGGATGATTATGAAAAGTGGATAACCTCAAACAAACTCACTAACATGATTCATTTATTGATATTCTGGTCATCTTTAGCTGTAAGTTAAGTTATTTCTGGTGAAATTACCCAGACAGTTTGACAACCATTCACACCTGGGCTCACCTGGCCTTAGAAACCTACATGAAGGCCGGTTTGACCAACGACTCTTACGACTCTGTCGGGACACTCCCACACAGAGTTTAAAAGCCTGCGACTCCCCCCCAGTTAGTGAGAACTGAAGAAGTCTCTTGGATGAGAGGTGAAACGTCTTCAAGAAACTGAAACAGGTCCAGTTACCTACGATACAGCACCTAGATTTACCATGACCTGGATGACTGAGAACCTTCATCAACACGTTAGTAACTGTTGTTTGTACCAAAGTGATGCAGCTTCAGTGAAGTGCTGCAGTAGCAAGACACAGAATATGTGACCTTTTATACAACCGAATGTGTGTTATTTTGTTACACAGCTGCATTTGTCTTATATTCAGACTTACATTGATGAATCATGCACTCATCACATATTTGTTTAGGGGACAAAAATTCCTGTTTCAAACCTGTTTCCCTTTTGTTTAATGATTTGATGAATAAGTGCCACGACCGCACATAAAAAATATTCTTAAAGTGACCATTTATAAAATACAAAATATATAAAAGTGTGAGATTAAGGCCTATGTAGGATTATTCCTATATAGCTATATTTTACTAGCTTCAACACCTGAGGAGTATCAGCTCTGTTCACTCACAATATTACCTCAACGTTATCTTGATCAATTTGCAGCCACTGCTTTAAATGCATACAATCAAATAACCTGCAAGGTGTGTGATTATTATCCACAGGAAAGCAGCATTCAACCTCAACAAACCCAACATGAACTCACTACACAATGTATTCAAGTCAGTGTTGATGTAGTGGTGAGGTAGGTTACGTGGAAAAACAGGTGATTCTTGCGCCATCTGCTGTTTGTGTCTGCACATAGAAGTGAGATTAGTTCATATAAACTGCAGCACAACAGCTGCCAAAATAAACAAGCATTCATTAATGAACAGCAAAATACAAATCCAGTGACAGTCAGCAAGATCAAGTGAAAAGGAAACAGCTTGTGGTGTGTTCATCTGCACACTGCAGCTGACTAGTCTCTGTTAATGAGCTTTGTTCCCTCCACTGTGTAACTTACAGTTCATCTTTGCACTATTGTCCTCTGGTGCTGAACAGCAGAGCAAAGGGACTGGTTCAGGTCTGATCCCTACACCACAGTTAAAGCCAGATCACATCTTTAAGAGCCCTGCAGTTTAAACAGTGTTATTGGGTTCCTCCTGTTCTGTCGGCCTCCACTGTCGCCCCGTTATTTTCAGACTCTCTGAGGTACAAATTGTGAAGATGCTAAAAATGGTGAAAGGTCAAACAACAGTCTGCTCACCAGAGAAAGAGATTTACAGCTGAAAGAGTTTCTTCTTTTGGAGCTTCATGCCTTCACAGAGACAGAGGGTCTTTTCTCACTCCTTGGCCACTGTAAAGACAATGAGAGCAGATGCTTTCATAGTTTTTACACTGATCATCTGTGGGTTTTAAATGCAGATGGTGTCTTGCATTGCAGTTTTAATGTTTTTGCAGCCATCTTTAGGCTCTATAGCCAGGGCTGACAATGGGGGGGTCAATAGGGGAAAGCTTTCTGGGCTCCAGCCTCTAGGGGGGGCCGTTGGAGACCAGCATTAATCATGTTCATCCTAATGTAGGTGATGATAACCACATTTAATTTAGATTCAATGTGCTAATCATTACACTTATACAATATATATTTCATTATTTGTCTTTATATTTAGACATTTATCTATTCTTTTATTTTTATTTTACATTGCAAGAGAGACAGTAAACACATCATGATGTGAAAATAATTTCATGATTCTGCTTTTTCTGATGAAATGACATCAACTCCAACATGAAGTGGATGTTATTTGATTAGCCTTCATCACTCTCCCTGTGTGTTTGTTACCAAGATACCTGAAAAACTGAGTGATTGAAGAAAAGAGTTAGAAGGCAAATTGCTCTAGATATAATATTTAGGCAGTTTGATTTATCAAAGAATAGAGGTTTACTGTTAAAATGATGACAAGTCAGTTATTTATTCATGTTTTCATTTATTTTAAGGGTTTTGAACAATGATTTTCAGACGTTTCCAAAAAAAGTTACCGTGTAAAGACACTTTACAACTCTTCCAAAGATGAGGAGAAAACTCTTTTTCAGAAGGTAAAATTTTATTCATATCTGTTTCCCCAGCATCACTAATTTTACTGAGTAATGTGAATTTGCAATATCATTACAATAACAACATAGTATGCAGCACAGACGGCAGTATGTAAACTACTAAAGAGAAAACAAATGGCACAAATCATGTTCATGAAGATGTGGTACAACTTAAATCACCTTTATCTTTAGAATAAAACATTACTACTATTACTTACAATACATATTTACATACATCACTTTTATTCATTTTGTAGTTTTTGACATAATTGATGACAAAAGTCAACTCTAAGTAGGACAAAAACAGATTTTTCATCAGACATTTTGTTTAACTAATATTTCCCACACACGGTATAAAATGGAAATGTTTTAGTAAATATACAATTTCAACAAACAACATTGTTTAATCCCTATGAAGCAAATAAAAATAGATTTTTCTTTCATGTCACCATTTCATTGAATTGACAAAGAAAGAAAGAAAAAACAATATAAAATCCTAGAAAAATCATCATGGTCCCACCTCCTGTGTTTGATCAGTGCAGTGCAGACACACCTCAACATGTACAGCACCACAGAGGAGTCTCTCTTTAATCTCCTGTCTACTTGAGCTCACACAACTCTGCTGTGTCACCAACACTGTTTGGAAGCCGAAATCCAGGATAGAGAGGCTGAGTGAACGTGGTCTGGACTCTGTGGAGGAGAGTGATGGTTTCAGAGACGCTGTAGTAAGACAGAGTACCTGCACTATGATCCAGGTAAACTCCTATTGTGGAGGACTGAGGGCCTGAGATGGAAGTATCAATATTATTATGTCTGAATCTATAACCTCCACTGTTACATTCTAATGACCAGGATTTGTCATTACATCCAAATCCACATCCAGTAAAGGTCCCTGTTCTGCTAATGTTCTTGTATGCAACTGCTAAACAAACTCTCCCGCTCCACTTCACCTCCCAGTAACAACGTCCAGTCAGACCCTCTCTACTCAGGACCTGCCACCTTTCACCAAATCTGTCTGGGTGAGCTGAATATACCTGGTCTACTGACATTAATGTTGCTTTTCTGTTCCTGTCACTTAATGACAAACGTTTGTATGCTGTGTTTGGATCCAGTGTGATGTCACAAGAATACTTGAGAAGTTCAGTTCTGGTTCTGGGCTCTAAAACATCCACTCCAGTCACTGCCAGTGAGATCTTTGTCCACTCCTCACTCAGGACAGCCTGAAGTTTATCTCTGGCCTCCGACACAGCTGCTGTCACACCCTCAAAAGAGCACAGAGGACGTATAACAATGCTGGGTAAGTCTTTAGGTTCGCTTAGACGTGACAGTGAGAAGTAGTTGTTCAGGAAATGGAGATGATCTTCTGTGTGTGAGAGCTTCTCCAGCTCAGCGTCTTTCCTCCGCAGCTCTGTGATCTCCTGCTGCAGCTCCTCCTCAAGATCTTTAGCTCGACTCACTTCAGTTTTCTGCTGTGATCTGATCTGCTGCTTCACTTCAGAGCTTCTCTTCTCAATGAGACGGATCAACTGGGTGAATGTCTTCTCGCTGTCCTCCACAGCTTTGTCAGCAGAAAGATTGATAGCCTCCACCCTCCGCTGAAGCACCTTGACGTCTTTCTCTCTGTCCTGGATTCTCTGTTGGATTGTTTGCTGACTCGCCCCGAGCTCCGTCTGCCTCTCAGCCCTTTCTGCTGCAGCAGAGACTGTGTCATGGCCTTTATGATCATCCATGGAGCAGAGATAACAGATACACTGCTGATCAGTGCGGCAGAAAATCTTCATCACCTCGTCATGGCGAGAGCAGATGTTCTCCTGAAGCTTTGAGGTGGCTTCAACCAGCTTGTGTTTCTTTAATGGAGCCACACTGTAGTGAGGCTGGAGGTGTTGCTCACAGTATGAGAGCATACACACCAGACAGGACTTGAAGGCTTTCAGCTTCTTCCCAGTGCAGTAATCACAGGCCACATCTCCAGGTCCAGCATAGGAATGATCAGGTGAAGCAGCTTGAAGTTGTACTTTCTTCACTTCCTCCACCAACTCTGCAAACATGGTGTTTTTCACCAGGACAGGCCTCGGTGTGAAGCTCTGCCTGCACTGAGGGCAGCTGTGTGCTTCCTTGTCTTTCTCCGTGTCCCAGCAGTCTTTAATACAGCTCATGCAGTAGTTGTGCCCACAGGGAATAGTCACCGGATCCTTCAGAAGATCCAGGCAGATTGAACAGCTCAGTTTCTCTCGATCCAGTTGAAGCACATGCTGCGCCATTTCTCCTCCAGACGACAGTGAATGTCAGTGAGTTCGACTTTGTTAACAGATAAAAGCTGAGCTCATTTCCTTGATGTTTAGTCACTTATCTGTAGTGTATGAGCCTATCAGCTGTTGTACTTCATCACATGGTGTTCAGATCCATCTTTACACTGGTAGATTTATGAAATGGGAGGGAGCAATAAATGTCTGAGCTGAATGGACTTTGAGAGTTTCTCAGAGCAGGGAGAGCTGAGCCTGGACAATAAAACAATAATAAATAAAGTTGGATTGGGGTTATAAAGTTGTGCTCCTCTCCAAGAAGAGAACCGATGTGAGGGTTGCAGCGTGACTCTAGCACTAAGTCATAGTTCATCTCTCAGAGAGAAATTAAAGTTTTGGTTTTCAACTACAAACGTAATTTTGAAAATCCATGTAAAGCTTCATCTTTCTGGGACAAATTGACAGGTTGGATTGGGCCTCTACCGGAGCCAGAGCTGCTTCCAGATTGGGCTATTAACTAAATGCCAAGAAGCAAGAAAGATTATGGTAATAACTATTCAGTTATCTAAATGCTGTTGTTGCTTTGCATTTACACAGGTTGAGGCTTTGAGGAAACTTGTCAAAGAATGTGGTTCTGACTCAAAAGGCTCCTAAATGGGTCTCCTTGTTTTGAGGGAAGGATGTATTTCCATTTCAAGCTGGCTGGGCAGTGATCATGTTAAACTGACCTTGTGAACTTGGACATGATGCAGATACTTTGCTGTCAATCCACATTTTCCCAAACATTTTCACCTCTGATTTTGCAGTGGAGTTAGTAACTCATACCAAGCTATGGCAGCCAGAGAGACTGACTCAGTAAATGTGAAGGAAGAGTGGCTGCAGCTTCTCATCCAGAACTTTTCATCTGCCCAGAAGAAGAATTTGCCACAATTACAGACGACACTAGAATCGCTGACTCGTGGTTGTACGCCTCCTCCACCTGTCAAGTTACACTTTACATCCGTGTCTGTCCATAGGGAGTGAAGATTTTGAAGAAATGTTATAAAGGTGTTAAGTGTAGTGGTTGCTGAAATGTAAGTTATCACTATGTAGACGTGTGTGAATACAGTGAATAACTTCCAGTGAGAAACATGTTGTCTTCACTTAGAGACTATTTACGTATAAAATGATGCACAAGACTCCTTTTTTTCTTTTTGATGTAATGCTGCAGCTGAAAAACAACAGCATCTTGTCTTTTAATATTTCACTACACTTCCACATGTTCGCCAAACATCACAAATTGAAATTTAAAACTGTAGAAGCATCAGTGAGCAGATTTTTAGCTTGAAGAGCTTTCTAAGCTGAGTATCCTGGAAATTGTTTGTAGTCTTATATTTAGAATTACACTGATGAATCATGCACTCATCACATATTTATTTAGGGGACAAAACTTCCTGTTTCAAGCCTGTTTCCCTTTTGTTTAATGATTTGATGAATAAGTGCCACGACCGCACATAAAAAATATTATAAAAGATATTTTAAGATGTATCAATTAATGCTGCAATAAAATGAAATTTGCAAACATCTTTATTATTTTAAATCACTGGTTGTTTTGATCCTAAACTTGGCAGGAGAGAGACTCTGGAAGCAACTTTTGGAAATCGCTAAAAGCATTTTTAATTCCTTAAAGTGAGCATTTTTAAAATACAAATAATATAACAGTGTGAGATTAAGGCCTATGCAGGATTATTCCTATATAGCTATATTTTACTAGCTTCAACACCTGAGGAGTATCAGCTCTGTTCACCCACAATATTACCTCAAAGTCATCCTGATCAATTTGCAGCCACTGCTTTAAATGCATACAATCAAATAATCTGCAAGGTGTGTGATTATTATCTACAGGAAAGCAGCATTCAACCTCAACAAACCCAACATGAACTCACTACACAATGTATTCAAGTCAGTGTTGATGTAGTGGTGAGGTAGGTTACGTGAAAAAACAGGTGATTCTTGCGCCATCTGCTGTTTGTGTCTGCACATAGAAGTGAGATTAGTTCATATAAACTGCAGCACAACAGCTGCCAAAATAAACAAGCATTCATTAATGAACAGCAAAATACAAATCCAGTGACAGTCAGCAAGATCAAGTGAAAAGGAAACAGCTTGTGGTGTGTTCATCTGCACACTGCAGCAGACTAGTCTCTGTTAATGAGCTTTGTTCCCTCCACTGTGTAACTTACAGTTCATCTTTGCACTATTGTCCTCTGGTGCTGAACAGCAGAGCAAAGGGACTGGTTCAGGTCTGATCCCTACACCACAGTTAAAGCCAGATCACATCTTTAAGAGTCCTGCAGTTTAAACAGTGTTATTGGGTTCCTCCTGTTCTGTCGGCCTCCACTGTCGCCCCGTTATTTTCAGACTCTCTGAGGTACAAATTGTGAAGATGCTGAAAATGGTGAAAGGTCAAACAACAGTCTGCTCACCAGAGAAAGAGATTAACAGCTGAAAAAGTTTCTTCTTTTGGAGCTTCATGCCTTCACAGAGACAGAGGGTCTTTTCTCACTCCTTGGCCACTGTAAAGACAATGAGAGCAGATGCTTTCATAGTTTTTACACTGATCATCTGTGGGTTTTAAATGCAGATGGTGTCTTGCATTGCAGTTTTAATGTTTTTGCAGCCATCTTGAGGCTCTATAGCCAGGGCTGACAATGAGGGGGTCAATAGGGGAAAGCTTTCTGGGCTCCAGCCTCTAGGGGGGGCCGTTGGAGACCAGCATTAATCATGTTCATCCTAATGTAGGTGACAATAACCACATTGAATTTAGATTCAATGTGCTAATCATTACACTTATACAATATATATTTCAATATTTGTCTTTATATTTAGACATTTATCTGTTCTTTTATTTTTCTTATTCATTGCAAGAGAGACAGTAAACACATCATGATGTGAAAATAATTTCATGATTCTGCTTTTTCTGATGAAATGACCCATCAACTCCAACATGAAGTGGATGTTATTTGATTAGCCTTCATCACCCTCCCTGTGTGTTTGTTACCAAAATACCTGAAAAACTGAGTGATTGAAGAAAAGAGTAGAAGGCAAATTACTCTAGATATAATATTTAGGCAGTTTGATTCATCAAAGAATAGAGGTTTACTGTTAAAATGATGACAAGTCAGTTATTCATTCATGTTTTCATTTATTTTCAGGGTTTTGAACAATGATTTTCAGACGTTTCCTAAAAAAGTTACCGTGTAAAGACACTTTACAACTCTTCCAAAGATGAGGAGAAAACTCTTTTTCAGAAGGTAAAATTTGATTCATATCTGTTTCCCCAGCATCACTAATTTTACTGAGTGATGTGAATTTGCAATATCATTACAATAACAACATAGTATGCAGCACAGACGGCAGTATGTAAACTACTAAAGAGAAAACAAATTGCACAAATCATGTTCATGAAGATGTGGTACAACTTAAATCACCTTTATCTTTAGAATAAAACATTACTACTATTACTTACAATACATATTTACATACATCACTTTTATTCATTTTGTAGTTTTTGACATAATTGATGACAAAAGTCAACTCTAAGTAGGACAACAACAGATTTTTCATCAGACATTTTGTTTAACTAATATTTTCCACACACGGTATAAAATGGAAATGTTTTAGTAAATATCCAATTTCAACAAACAACATAGTTTAATCCCTATGTAGCAAATAAAGAGATTTTTTTCATGTCACCATTTCATTGAATTGACAAACAAACAAAGAAAAAACAATATAAAATCCAAGAAAAATCATCATCGTCCCACCTCCTATGTTTGATCAGTGCAGACACACCTCAACATGTACAGCACCACAGATGAGTCTCTCTTTAATCTCCTGTCTACTTGAGCTCACACAACTCTGCTGTGTCACCAGCAAAGTTTGGAAGCCAAAATCCAGGATAGAGAGGCTGAGTGAACGTGGTCTGGACTCTGTGGAGGAGAGTGATGGTTTCAGAGACGCTGTAGTAAGACAGAGTACCTGCACTATGATCCAGGTAAACTCCTATTGTGGAGGACCGAGGGCCTGAGATGGAAGTATCAATATTATTATGTCTGAATGTATAACCTCCACTGTTACATATTAATGACCAGGATTTGTCGTTATATCCAAATCCACATTCAGTACGGGTCCCTGTTCTGCTAATGTTCTTGTATGAAACTGCTAGAATAACTCTCCCGCTCCACTTCACCTCCCAGTAACAATGTCCAGTCAGACCCTCTCTACTCAGGACCTGCCACATTTCACCAAATCTGTGTGGGTGAGCTGAATATACCTGGTCTACTGACATTAATGTTGCTTTTCTGTTCCTGTCACTTAATGACAAACGTGTGTTTGCTGTGTTTGGATCCAGTGTGATTTCACAAGAATACTTGAGGAGTTCAGTTCTGGTTCTGGGCTCTGCTTGAGGCAGTAAAACATCCACTTCAGTCACTGCCAGTGAGATCTTTGTCCACTCCTCACTCAGGACAGCCTGAAGTTTATCTCTGGCCTCCGACACAGCTGCTGTCACACCCTCAAAAGAGCACAGAGGACGTATATCAACGCTGGATAAGTCTTTAGGTTCGCTCAGACGTGACAGTGAGAAGTAGTTGTTCAGGAAATGGAGATGATCTTCAGTGTGTGAGAGCTTCTCCAGCTCAGTGTCTTTCCTCCGCAGCTCAGTGATCTCCTGCTGCAGCTCCTCCTCAAGATCTTTAGCTCGACTCACTTCAGTTTTCTGCTGTGATCTGATCTGCTGCTTCACTTCAGAGCTTCTCTTCTCAATGAGACGGATCAAGTCGGTGAATGTCTTCTCACTGTCCTCCACAGCTTTGTCAGCAGAAAGATTTATAGCCTCCACCCTCCGCTGAAGCACCTTGACGTCTTTCTCTCTGTCCTGGATTCTCTGTTGGATTGTTTGCTGACTCGCCCCGAGCTCCGTCTGCCTCTCAGCCCTTTCTGCTGCAGCAGAGACTGTGTCATGGCCTTTATGATCATCCATGGAGCAGAGATAACAGATACACTGCTGATCAGTGCGGCAGAAAATCTTCATCACCTCGTCATGGCGAGAGCAGATGTTCTCCTGAAGCTTTAAGGTGGCTTCAACCAGCTTGTGTTTCTTTAATGGAGCCAGACTGTAGTGAGGCTGGAGGTGTTGCTCACAGTATGAGAGCATACACACCAGACAGGACTTGAAGGCTTTCAGCTTCTTCCCAGTGCAGTAATCACAGGCCACGTCTCCAGGTCCAGCATAGGAATGATCAGGTGAAGCAGCTTGAAGTTGTACTTTCTTCACTTCCTCCACTAACTCTGCTAACATGGTGTTTTTCACCAGGACAGGCCTCGGTGTGAAGCTCTGCCTGCACTGAGGGCAGCTGTGTGCTTCCTTGTCTTTCTCCGTGTCCCAGCAGTCTTTAATACAGCTCATGCAGTAGCTGTGCCCACAGGGAATAGTCACCGGATCCTTCAGAAGATCCAGACAGATTGAACAGCTCAGTTTCTCTCGATCCAGCTGAAGCACATGCTGCGCCATTTCTCCTCCAGACGACAGTGAATGTCAGTAAGTTTCACTTTCTGTCACCAGATAAAAGTTGAGCTCATTTCCTTGATGTTTAGTCACTGGTCTGTAGTGTATGAGCCTATCAGTTGTTGTATTTCATCACATGGTGTTTAGACCCATGTTTTCACTGGCAGATCTATGAAAGGGGAGGAACTACCAACGTCAGAGCTGAATGTGCTGTGAGAGTTTCTCAGAGCAGGAGGAGCCGAGCCTGGCCAGTCAGTAACGTCTGGGTGGGGTTAAAAAGTTGTGTTTAATCCAGGAAGAGGAGGGTTGTGAGAGTTGCATTGTGTATCAGCACTCAGAAATAGTGCACCTCTCAGATAATTATATAATTAACCCGTGTTCCCAGAGGAACCTGATTTACAGGCTACAAGATTCCTTTTTCTTTCTGTCTTCTTACAACAGGGTTGTGTAACAAAATACTTGCTGAATTCCCTTTATGCTCCTCACTAAAAAAAACAAATCTGTAAATGGATGAATAAAAAATAAGGCACAACAACAAACAATTTCTTGTAGTTGAGAGCAGAGGATGAGTTCAGGAGTCTCCCAGCCTGAGGAAAGAAGCTGCTCTGTAGTCTGGTGGTGAAGCAGACTAATAACACCTGTACTTCTAAATGTTTGTTGTGAAAAGATGAAACATTTTTTGGTCCATATTCTGCTCTAACTGGGTTCATTGTCCTGACCGGTCAGATTCTGTGGTGGATATTTTGTGCTTGGTGTTTGTTTCTTCCTCTGTTGTGCTTGCAGAGGTGCATTGAGAGGCTGGGCGGAGCTTCCCACTCACCGGAGCTGCTGACACACGCTCACCTGCAGCAGGTTGGCAGTTAGTCTTGCTGATAAAGCCCTGCTCTCCACGCTACCTGCTTCCAGGTGATTTCATCAGTTCGATGTGGTACATGGCTCCTGTTAGACCGTCGTTTTGTATGACTTGTAGTTTTTTCGTGTTCACTCTACACACAGTGTTCACCTGCACCTGCACCTCTGCAGCCAGCAGCCTCACCCTGTGCTCACCAGAGTCTCAACTCACCACGCTACCTCACCTCCACCTGTACGGTTTTCATCAGATATGACGACGACAGCAAAATCTGGCCTAAACAAGTCAGTTTCCTCAGACAGAACAATGGTTCTTCTAACATGTTCTTGTCACGTTGTAGAAAGTCTTTCACAAACAATTAGTGTGTGTCTTTTGTGTTATTCATCAAAACCACTAATTGTATTATTTGGATATAAACATAGATACCAAGCAAAGTTAAATTTGTCCCAGTAAAACTAAAAATGCAATCTGTTATATGAATGTGTCTCTGAATGCACTGACTTTGCTTGATCTGGCACTTAATTACACAAAAGTATTATTATTTGATGTCATATTTGTGTGAACGTTTGAAGGAAAAATACAGTTACTCAAACGTTATTTCTGCCTAAATATGACTTGATCTCATTCTTGAGCTTCATAATATAAAGATCTGAGCTCAGGAGACAGCTTGAAATCCTTTTAAAGGACCATTACAACAGAAAATGTGCCTTTTCACCTGCCAAAAATTGATTGAAGGCCAAATACAGTTACTAAAAGGTCATTTTCAGAAAAAAAGATTCAAGTTGAGAGCAGAGGATGAGTTCAGGAGTCTCCCAGCCTGAGGACAGAAGCTGCTCTGTAGTCTGGTGGTGAAGCAGACTAGTAACACCTGTACTTCTAAATGTTTGTTGTGAAAAGATGAAACATTTTTTGGTCCATATTCTGCTCTAACTGGGTTTATGTACTGAAGCACCGTGTCTATCATGGCCTTTACGATCACCCATGGAGCAGTGATAACAGATACAGTGCTAAGAAGGGATAAGGGACCGAGGGATGATTATGAAAAGTGGATAACCTAAAACAAACTCACTAACATGATTCATTTATTGATATTCTGGTCGTCTTTAGCTGTAAGTTAAATCAGTGCTGACACAAGGCACAGGAATATGATGGTTTAACTTATTTCTGCTTTTTTTTCCGTTCAGCATTCAATCAACACACGGTCTGTTGTCTGTAGACGATGATTTCCAAAAATATTACCTCACATTTTGAGTGTTTCTGAGAAGACGTGAAGCCCAGTTATTCCTAAAGTGTGATTGGTCGAAGCCTGTAAAGCTTTGTATTATTCCCATTTTACTCCTGCATGATTGTTGTGGAATGTTAAAAAAACAAAAAGTTGTGTAATAAATCTGAAAGTAACACATTCTCCTGAAATATTGTGTTGGAGTGTTTTCCTGTATGAAAGAGCCAACATGTCACAAACTTAAAATCATCTCAGAATTGTGCTGTTTCTGGTGAAATGACCCATCAGCTCCATGATAACATGGAGGTTATCTGACTGCCTTTATTGATCTCCCTGTGTGTGTTTCTGTTCCCACAATATCTTGAAAAACTGATTGATTTAAATGAAATTTAGCAGGAAAACAAGTGATTATGGTGATATTCTGACAGTTAAAGGAAGAACACACAGTCATCTATTCATTTATGTGTTTATTTATTGATTTGAAGGTTTTGAACAAAGACTTTTCATGAATGCTTCTTAAAATTGTTACTACATATTGACATGATATCAGTCTTAACAAGACGATCAACAAACTATTTTCAGAGGGTTAATTTTGAAACTATACAAGCTGATATTTTACTGATGTTTTTCATGCAGGTTTTGGTTACATAAAAAATAGAAATGTGATTTTGAAACATTAAAACAGAGGCACACTATGAAGGACAGACAGAAGTATGTGCAAAACTAAAAGTAAAGATGAAATTACACAAAATATGTTCTTGAAGATTTGGTACAAATAAAATTACATAAAAATCTTAAAACTCAAAAAAAACCTCAACAATCCAAACAGATTCACACATTTTACACACCACATGTTTCTGACAAAAACTGATTCATCATTTCACATCTTGCATATGTAATATTTCCCAAATGTTCAGTAAATGTAGCTCACAAGTCAAATTTCAACAAACACGATGGTCTAATCACTCTGTAGGAAACAATCACAGTTTCTCTAAACTGAGAAGAAAAAAACAAAACAATATAAAATCCAAGAAAAATCATCATCGTCCCACCTCCTATGTTTGATCAGTGCAGTGCAGACACACCTCAACATGTACAGCACCACAGAGGAGTCTCTCTTTAATCTCCTGTCTACTTGAGCTCACACAACTCTGCTGTGTCACCAACACTGTTTGGAAGCCAAAATCCAGGATAGAGAGGCTGAGTGAACGTGGTCTGGACTCTGTGGAGGAGAGTGATGGTTTCAGAGACACTGTAGTAAGACAGAGTACCTGCACTATGATCCAGGTAAACTCCTATTGTGGAGGACTGAGGACCTGAGATGGAAGTATCAATATCATTATGACTGAATTGATAACCTCCACTGTCACATCTTAATGACCAGGATTTGTCATTAAATCCAAATCCACATTCATTCACGGTCCCTGTTCTGCTAATGTTCTTGTATGAAACTGCTATAAAAATTGTCCCGCTCCACTTCACCTCCCAGTAACAACGTCCAGTCAGACCCTCTCTACTCAGGACCTGCCACCATTCAACAAATCTGTCTGGGTGAGCTGAATATACCTGGTCTACTGACAATGTTGCTTTTCTGTTCCTGTCACTTAATGACAAACGTGTGTTTGCTGTGTTTGGATCCAGTGTGATTTCACAAGAATACTTGAGAAGTTCAGTTCTGGTTCTGGGCTCTGCTTGAGGCAGTAAAACATCCACTTCAGTCACTGCCAGTGAGATCTTTGTCCACTCCTCACTCAGGACAGCCTGAAGTTTATCTCTGGCCTCCGACACAGCTGCTGTCACACCCTCAAAAGAGCACAGAGGACGTATAACAATGCTGGGTAAGTCTTTAGGTTCGCTCAGACGTGACAGTGAGAAGTAGTTGTTCAGGAAATGGAGATGATCTTCAGTGTGTGAGAGCTTCTCCAGCTCAGTGTCTTTCCTCCGCAGCTCAGTGATCTCCTGCTGCAGCTCCTCCTCAAGATCTTTAGCTCGACTCACTTCAGTTTTCTGCTGTAATCTGATCTGCTGCTTCACTTCAGAGCTTCTCTTCTCAATGAGACGGATCAACTCGGTGAAAGTCTTCTCGCTGTCCTCCACAGCTTTGTCAGCAGAAAGATTGATAGCCTCCACCCTCCGCTGAAGCACCTTGACGTCTTTCTCTCTGTCCTGGATTCTCTGTTGGATTGTTTGCTGACTCGCCCCGAGCTCCGTCTGCCTCTCAGCCCTTTCTGCTGCAGCAGAGACTGTGTCATGGCCTTTATGATCATCCATGGAGCAGAGATAACAGATACACTGCTGATCAGTGCGGCAGAAAATCTTCATCACCTCGTCATGGCGAGAGCAGATGTTCTCCTGAAGCTTTAAGGTGGCTTCAACCAGCTTGTGTTTCTTTAATGGAGCCACACTGTAGTGAGGCTGGAGGTGTTGCTCACAGTAAGAGGCCATACACACCAGACAGGACTTGAAGGCTTTCAGCTTCTTCCCAGTGCAGTAATCACAGGCCACGTCTCCAGGTCCAGCATAGGAATGATCAGGTGAAGCAGCTTGAAGTTGTACTTTCTTCACTTCCTCCACTAACTCTGCTAACATGGTGTTTTTCACCAGGACAGGCCTCGGTGTGAAGCTCTGCCTGCACTGAGGGCAGCTGTGTGCTTCCTTGTCATTCTCCGTGTCCCAGAAGTCTTTAATACAGCTCATGCAGTAGCTGTGCCCACAGGGAATAGTCACCGGATCCTTCAGAAGATCCAGACAGATTGAACAGCTCCGTTTCTCTCGATCCAGCTGAAGCACATGCTGCGCCATTTCTCCTCCAGACGACAGTGAATGTCAGTGAGTTCGACTTTGTTAACAGATAAAAGCTGAGCTCATTTCCTTGATGTTTAGTCACTTATCTGTAGTGTATGAGCCTATCAGCTGTTGTACTTCATCACATGGTGTTCAGATCCATCTTTACACTGGTAGATTTATGAAATGGGAGGGAGCAATATATGTCTGAGCTGAATGGACTTTGAGAGTTTCTCAGAGCAGGGAGAGCCGAGCCTGGACAATAAAACAATAATAAATAAAGTTGGATTGGGGTTATAAAGTTGTGCTCCTCTCCAAGAAGAGAACCGATGTGAGGGTTGCAGCGTGACTCTCGCACTAAGTCACAGTTCATCTCTCAAAGAGAAATTAAAGGTTTGGTTTTCAACTACAAACATAATTCTGAAAATCCATGTAAAGTTCATCTTTCTGGGACAAATTGACAGGTTGGATTGGGTCTCTACCAGAGCCAGCAAGAGCTGCTTCCAGATTGGCCTATTAACTAAATGCCAAGAAGCAAGAAAGATTATGGTAATAACTATTCAGTTATCTAATTGCTGTTGTTGCTTTGCATTTACACAGGTTGAGGCTTTGAGGAAACTTGTCAAAGAATGTGGTTCTGACTCAAAAGGCTCCTAAATGGGTCTCCTGATACACCTGAGGAGTATCAGCTCTGTTCACCCACAATATTACCTCAAAGTCATCCTGATCAATTTGCAGCCACTGCTTTAAATGCATACAATCAAATAACCTGCAAGGTGTGTGATTATTATCTACAGGAAAGCAGCATTCAACCTCAACAAACCCAACATGAACTCACTACACAATGTATTCAAGTCAGTGTTGATGTAGTGGTGAGGTAGGTTACGTGGAAAAACAGGTGATTCTTGCGCCATCTGCTGTTTGTGTCTGCACATAGAAGTGAGATTAGTTCATATAAACTGCAGCACAACAGCTGCCAAAATAAACAAGCATTCATTAATGAACAGCAAAATACAAATCCAGTGACAGTCAGCAAGATCAAGTGAAAAGGAAACAGCTTGTGGTGTGTTCATCTGCACACTGCAGCAGACTAGTCTCTGTTAATGAGCTTTGTTCCCTCCACTGTGCAACTTACAGTTCATCTTTGCACTATTGTCCTCTGGTGCTGAACAGCAGAGCAAAGGGACTGGTTCAGGTCTGATCCCTACACCACAGTTAAAGCCAGATCACATCTTTAAGAGTCCTGCAGTTTAAACAGTGTTATTGGGTTCCTCCTGTTCTGTCGGCCTCCACTGTCGCCCCGTTATTTTCAGACTCTCTGAGGTACAAATTGTGAAGATGCTAAAAATGGTGAAAGGTCAAACAACAGTCTGCTCACCAGAGAAAGAGATTAACAGCTGAAAGAGTTTCTTCTTTTGGAGCTTCATGCCTTCACAGAGACAGAGGGTCTTTTCTCACTCCTTGGCCACTGTAAAGACAATGAGAGCAGATGCTTTCATAGTTTTTACACTGATCATATGTGGGTTTTAAATGCAGATGGTGTCTTGCATTGCAGTTTTAATTTTTCTTGCCGCCATCTTTAGGCTCTATAGCCAGGGCTGACAATGAGGGGGTCAATAGGGGAAAGCTTTCTGGGCTCCAGCCTCTAGGGGGGGCCGTTGGAGACCAGCTTTAATCATGTTCATCCTAATGTAGGCGATGATAACCACATTTAATTTAGATTCAATGTGCTAATCATTACACTTATACAATATATATTTCATTATTTGTCTTTATATTTAGACATTTATCTATTCTTTTATTTTTATTTTACATTGCAAGAGAGACAGTAAACACATCATGATGTGAAAATAATTTCATGATTCTGCTTTTTCTGATAAAATGACCCATCAACTCCAACATGAAGTGGATGTTATTTGATTAGCCTTCATCACCCTCCCTGTGTGTTTGTTACCAAAATACCTGAAAAACTGACTGATTGAAGAAAAGAGTTAGAAGGCAAATTGCTCTAGATATAATATTTAGGCAGTTTGATTCATCAAAGAATAGAGGTTTACTGTTAAAATGATGACAAGTCAGTTATTTATTCATGTTTTCATTTATTTTCAGGGTTTTGAACAATGATTTTCAGACGTTTCCAAAAAAAGTTACTGTGTAAAGACACTTTACAACTCTTCCAAAGATGAGGAGAAAACTCTTTTTCAGAAGGTAAAATTTAATTCATATCTGTTTCCCCAGCATCACTAATTTTACTGATTAATGTGAATTTGCAATATCATTACAATAACAACATAGTATGCAGCACAGACGGCAGTATGTAAACTACTAAAGAGAAAACAAATGGCACAAATCATGTTCATGAAGATGTGGTACAACTTAAATCACCTTTATCTTTAGAATAAAACATTACTACTATTACTTACAATACATATTTACATACATCACTTTTATTCATTTTGTAGTTTTTGACATAATTGTTAAAAAAAAGTCAACTCTAAGTAGGACAACAACAGATTTCATCAGACATTTTGCATAAGTAATATTTTCCACACACGGTATAAAATGGAAATGTTTTAGTAAATATCCAATTTCAACAAACAACACAGTTTAATCCCTATGTAGCAAATAAAGAGATTTTTTTTCATGTCACCATTTCATTGAATTGACAAACAAACAAACAAAAATGAAAAATCATCATGGTCCCACCTCCTATGTTTGATCAGTGCAGTGCAGACACACCTCAACATGTACAGCACCACAGATGAGTCTCTCTTTAATCTCCTGTCTACTTGAGCTCACACAACTCTGCTGTGTCACCATCATTGTATGGAAGCCAAAATCCAGGATAGAGAGGCTGAGTGAACGTGGTCTGGACTCTGTGGAGGAGAGTGATGGTTTCAGAGACGCTGTAGTAAGACAGAGTACCTGCACTATGATCCAGGTAAACTCCTATTGTGGAGGACTGAGGGCCTGAGATGGAAGTATCAATATCATTATGTCTGAATTTATAACCTCCACTGTTACATCCTAATGACCAGGATTTGTCATTCAATCCAAATACACATTCATTCATAGTCCCTGTTCTGCTAATGTTCTTGTATGTAACTGCTATATCAACGTACCCGCTCCACTTCACCTCCCAGTAACAACGTCCAGTCAGACCCTCTCTACTCAGGACCTGCCACCATTCACCAAATCTGTCTGGGTGAGCTGAATATACCTGGTCTACTGACATTAATGTTGCTTTTCTGTTCCTGTCACTTAATAACAAACGTGTGTTTGCTGTGTTTGGATCCAGTGTGATCTCGCAAGAATACTTGAGAAGTTCAGTTCTGGTTCTGGGCTCTGCTTGAGGCAGTAAAACATCCACTTCAGTCACTGCCAGTGAGATCTTTGTCCACTCCTCACTCAGGACAGCCTGAAGTTTATCTCTGGCCTCCGACACAGCTGCTGTCACACCCTCAAAAGAGCACAGAGGACGTATAACAATGCTGGGTAAGTCTTTAGGTTCGCTCAGACGTGACAGTGAGAAGTAGTTGTTCAGGAAATGGAGATGATCTTCAGTGTGTGAGAGCTTCTCCAGCTCAGTGTCTTTCCTCCGCAGCTCAGTGATCTCCTGCCGCAGCTCCTCCTCAAGATCTTTAGCTCGACTCACTTCAGTTTTCTGCTGTGATCTGATCTGCTGCTTCACTTCAGAGCTTCTCTTCTCAATGAGACGGATCAACTGGGTGAATGTCTTCTCACTGTCCTCCACAGCTTTGTCAGCAGAAAGATTGATCACCTCCACCCTCCGCTGAAGCACCTTGACGTCTTTCTCTCTGTCCTGGATTCTCTGTTGGATTGTTTGCTGACTCGCCCCGAGCTCCGTCTGCCTCTCAGCCCTTTCTGCTGCAGCAGAGACTGTGTCATGGCCTTTATGATCATCCATGGAGCAGAGAATACAGATACACTGCTGATCAGTGCGGCAGAAAATCTTCATCACCTCGTCATGGCGAGAGCAGATGTTCTCCTGAAGCTTTAAGGTGGCTTCAACCAGCTTGTGTTTCTTTAATGGAGCCACACTGTAGTGAGGCTGGAGGTGTTGCTCACAGTAAGAGGCCATACACACCAGACAGGACTTGAAGGCTTTCAGCTTCTTCCCAGTGCAGTAATCACAGGCCACGTCTCCAGGTCCAGCATAGGAATGATCAGGTGAAGCAGCTTGAAGTTGTACTTTCTTCACTTCCTCCACTAACTCTGCTAACATGGTGTTTTTCACCAGGACAGGCCTCGGTGTGAAGCTCTGCCTGCACTGAGGGCAGCTGTGTGCTTCCTTGTCATTCTCCGTGTCCCAGCAGTCTTTAATACAGCTCATGCAGTAGCTGTGCCCACAGGGAATAGTCACCGGATCCTTCAGAAGATCCAGACAGATTGAACAGCTCCGTTTCTCTCGATCCAGCTGAAGCACTTGCTGCGCCATTTCTCCTCCAGACGACAGTGAATGTCAGTGAGTTCGACTTTGTTAACAGATAAAAGCTGAGCTCATTTCCTTGATGTTTAGTCACTGGTCTGTAGTGTATGAGCCTATCAGCTGTTGTATTTCATCACATGGTGTTTAGACCCATGTTTTCACTGGCAGATCTATGAAAGGGGAGGAACTACCAACATCAGAGCTGAATGTGCTGTGAGAGTTTCTCAGAGCAGGAGGAGCCGAGCCTGGCCAGTCAGTAACGTCTGGGTGGGGTTAAAAAGTTGTGCTTGATCCAGGAAGAGGAGGGTTGTGAGAGTTGCATTGTGTATCAGCGCTCAGAAATAGTGCACCTCTCAGATAATTATATAATTAACCCGCGTTCCCAGAGGAACCTGATTTACAGGGTACAAGGTTCCTTTTTCTTTCTGTCATCTCACAACAGGGTTGTTTGACAAAATACTTGCTGAATTCCCTTTATGCTCCTCACTAAAAAAAAAAACAAATCTGTAAATGGATGAATAAAAAATAAGACACAACAACAAACAATTTCTTGTAGTTGAGAGCAGAGGATGAGTTCAGGAGTCTCCCAGCCTGAGGAAAGAAGCTGCTCTGTAGTCTGGTGGTGAAGCAGACTAGTAACACCTGTACTTCTACATGTTTGTTGTGAAAAGATGAAACATTTCTTGGTCCATATTCTGCTCTAACTGGGTTCATTGTCCTGACCGGTCAGATTCTGTGGTGGATATTTTGTGCTTGGCGTTTGTTTCTTCCTCTGTTGTGCTTGCAGAGGTGCATTGAGAGGCTGGGCGGAGCTTCCCACTCACCGGAGCTGCTGACACACGCTCACCTGCAGCAGGTTGGCAGTTAGTCTTGCTGATAAAGCCCTGCTCTCCACGCTACCTGCTTCCAGGTGATTTCATCAGTTCGATGTGGTACATGGCTCCTGTTAGATCGTCGTTTTGTATGACTTGTAGTTTTTTCGTGTTCACTCTACACACAGTGTTCACCTGCACCTGCACCTCTGCAGCCAGCAGCCTCACCCTGTGCTCACCAGAGTCTCAACTCACCACGCTACCTCACCTCCACCTGTACGGTTTTCATCAGATATGACGATGACAGCAAAATCTGGCCTAAACAAGTCAGTTTCCTCAGACAGAACAATGGTTCTTCTAACATGTTCTTGTCACGTTGTAGAAAGTCTTTCACAAACAATTAGTGTGTGTCTTTTGTGTTATTCATCAAAACCACTAACTGCATTATTTGGATATAAACATAGATACCAAGCAAAATTCGATACATTATTCTTAAAAAGTTAAATTTGTCCCAGTAAAATTAAAAATGCAATCTTATCTGTTATATGAATGTGTTTCTGAATGCACTGACTTTGCTTGATCTGGCACTTAATTACACAAAAGCATTATTATTTGATGTCATACTTGTGCGAACGTTTCCTGACCAAAGCCTCAAATATCTTATTTGTGTTCTTGCTTAAAGAAATAAGAAAGTACTTGAGATGCTGGTTTTGATTTGCGTTTTAAAGCTGAATCATAAACAGACGAGACCATCACTGACAAGACTGTCAGCAGCTGCTGGCCTCTATTCTGTGTTACTGCACTTGTGAGCCAGCAGGTTATATTTGTTGGGGGAAGCTGCAGGTGGCGCTGTTCCTCCAGAGCAGACAGCCAAAGCTGTAGGAGATTCATTAGAAGCAGAGGGAAGCAGTGAACAGGCCATTAAACATGTCTACATTGTAAAGTAAAGGCAAGGGCGTAGGTTTGGTCTCAGCTTTGGTAGTGACATTACCAGGGGTGGACTGGGACAAAAATTCAGCTCTGGCATTTTCTGTCCAGACCAGCCCACTATATTATCAGCGGACACCACGAAGAAGTCCACAAATCTCGTGGCGTCCTTTCTCACACATACTACAAAGGAGAGTCATATTCCTTGATAGCAGTTAACAAATAAAGCACGTAGCTATGAACTCAAGGACTAAAACTGACAGCTATAGCAATCAACCAATCAATCTTTGTTCATTATAGTGTCAAATCACAACAGAAGTTATGTTATGACCAGGGGTGGGACGAGACTAACGGGAAGAACCCAAAACCAGAGACGGGGTGGAGTTTTTCTCACATCATTACTTACATTTGCACAACAGTTGGTGCATTTCTCAAAACAATTAGTACAAACTGCAAAACCTTGTTGATAACCTGCAAAAGCATGTCACATGCTCAAAATAGAGGTCATTCCTCAAAACCAAGTATTCCTATCAATGAAAGTGTGTGTGTCATAAAAAAAAGTCCTGACACCATCATTTATGAACAAGGTAGTCAAATGGCTTTGTCGTGTTTTCATTAGGACACTTTACTAGTGTTTCCCAATGCAAAAAAGCCAGATCTTTGTGACCTGAAAATGCTCAAGACTATACACTAACACTATACACAGCCATTTGAAAACTACAGTAAAAGTAACACATTTACACACAAATTATACCTATTAGATAGTTATCACCTCAGTAAACAATAAATGAATTGAAAGATTACAATAAATTCAATGGTAAATATTGCAAATTAAATTTATTATTATATTATTATATTTATTATATTTATTATTTACTTGTGTTTTGTATCTCTGTTTACAGCTCATCAGGCCACGTGAATGTTTACTGTTGCTATGGCAACAAGAGACCGCTGACGTTAGCATCTGTTAGCTAGCTTAGCTAAATCATCTGAACAAAAATAACCCATAATATCACAATTCGGCGTATTTGAACAAAATCAACCACAACTACCAACAGTCACAGCCCTTTAACTCTGGGCTGATGTGCTGCCACATGTTAGATTGTCAAAGTTAGAAAATAACGACTTCAGTCCCTGAGGAGCTACGTTAGCATTAGCGGCAGCTGCGTTAGCATTAGCGGCAGCTGCGTTCATCAGTATGCAGTTAGTGAGGTCGCATCACATTCAATGTAAAAACGTTTTTTTACTTTGTTTTGGACATGTCTCAAACATTTAGCCGAGCCAGCCCCAGGCTGACGTTACTGACCCTGTCTGCCTCCACTCGCTCATCATCGTCAGGTCCTCCTCCCTCGTCTCCCGGCGCAGCAGCACCTGTGGCTGCTGGCGGGTCGGTGTCACTGGTCCCGGCACCAAAAAGCTCCGTCAACTTCGCACATTTAGCAGCCTCCACCTCCAGAGACTTCAACTTTTTAATCGCTGTTTCTCAGCTGTTTCTTCCTCTTATCCATTTCAAGTAGCGGACACAGTTTGGAAGATGCTCACTACTACCACTCACTAACGTTACTACTGGCTCAGCAGCAGACAAATATTGGTAGTGACTATTTTGCAATCCTCGAACATTGGTTGTGACATGTCACGACCATCTATATAGAAACCTACGCCCATGAGTAAAGGTACGGCTCATCACACTTTACACTTTGGATTTTAAAGATGGCGAGATCAGATCATGTCTGCTTCTTATGTTGCTATTTATTATGTTGTTTTAGGTACATTACCACAGACCTGTGGAGAACTTGAATCTGACTGATGGGAAGCTGGTGTGTTCATGAAAATGGTTGTGAAATGATTGAGTACAAACAGGCGTGAGACAGAACAGAGAGATGCCGTAGTTTTATGGGTTTAATATTCGTCTTTTCACGTCATGCTTGATGCACTGTCGACACAGGAGATCTCAGATAGTCAAATATGATTTTGATCCAGAAAACTGTTTGACGACACTACTTAATATTTTAAGTATAAAACATGAAGGAACCAGTTCAGCAAAAATTTAAATTCAGTCATTGTCTTCTCACCTTCCTGCTGATGGAAAGTGAGATGAAGTTTCCAAGTCCACAAAACATTTCTGGAGCTTCAAAGCAAAACAAAAAAACAAAAAACAAACATAAAATGGCTCCTTACAGCTCGTCCGGCGTAATACAAGTTTCTGGAAGCCCCAAGATCCCAAATTGATTTAGAAGATTTCATTTAAAGCCTTTTTAACCCCAGTTCTTCAGCTGCTAAGCTAAAAGTGTTAGCGCACCCCATCTGAATTGGACACACAAGCTCGACAGCGAGTCGAGGGTTTAAATATTGTCTTTTCACATCAATTTTGGATCTCGGGGGCTTCTGGATTACACCAGACGAGCTACATGGAGCCATTTTGTTTCGCTGTGAAGCTCCAGAAATGTTTTGTTGACTATGAAAATTCACCACGACTGACTGGATTTTCATTTTGGATTGAACTTTTCCTTTAAAAGTTGCGGCAATGAACATTCAGTTTTTGGTATTATATTTATATACAGGCATTTCAAATCCTGATGGTGAAGAGACAGTATTGCTTCACTGCGTCACTCTCTCATGACAAAACCTAAATCATTTAAATTTGGTGCAATAACCTGTTGTACGTATTGTACTGTGAACACTTTGATACTATCACTTTTTATTATGGTTGTATTTTTATACTTGTGTAGAAGGCCTTCTGTCACCTGTTCTGTTGACGTGTGTGGTGTTAACAAAGTTTACTGAAATGTCACATCCAGTACAAACATCCTTTTTCACCCTCCTTTACCAAAGAATACGATGTTATCCAGCCTGTAGGCGTCGATGCTATTTGACTTTTAAAAAGACTTCAGCATCTCACAAATTAATCTTAGCATGAAAATTACTGTGTAAAACATAAACGAAGAAGCACTTGGAGACCATGATCCCATAAAAGATAGTGTGATTGTTTGGATTAGTAAAGAAAACCTTTAAGTTGTCTCATATTAAGCAGGTTTTTTTTGAATGCATTGTAAATTTGCTATGATGTAAAATTATTTCCTTACATTTTATCGTATTTATATTCATGTTATTCTACTTTGAAAGTAGTTTTCTTTTTGTGTAATTCTTATGTAGCCATGTTTGATATTTAGCTAAAGGTGACGACTGACATGATTCCCGGCTGTCTCACATTCTGGATTTTAGTTTTATTTTAACAGGTTTTATCAGTTGCATGTTATCAGGCCCAGCAGCTTTACTCACATTCAGTCTCGGCTGGTTTTTTTTCTCATACCCGCTGTGGATTATGACAGTGGGCAGTCCTCTGGAGGCAGAGTAGACCCTACAGCTGACTCTCTGAGATCATAGCGAGCATAAAATGTTTCAAGTTCATCTGGGAACGTGGCCTCACATCGGATGGGGCCAGTCCTGCATTGTTTAGGATCGTCTGCCAAATATCTTCAACGTCGTTGGTGTCGCGGTCTTTTTTGTAGGATTTAGTTGCACATGATGAGGTGGAGCCTGATGGGATAAAAATGCTGGCAGGATGCACCGTTAGCTGGGCAGCCCAACTAAAGCACAGGTGTAAATGACACAATGAATGATGGCTCAGTTCCATTTAGCTGCGTCACTTTCAGGGTCCGTGCTGTCACACTGTCATGGATTATTGCGACACTTGAACAGAGCGTTGACGTCACCAGTAACACCTGTGTTTCAAGTTAATGTTTGCTGTGAAAAGACGAAACATTTTGGCTTTTTTACATGCATGATTACTTTGTCAACCTTCAACAGCTTCAGCTCCCATGAGGCTTCGACAGAGGAACAGTGACCAGCCTCTCTACCACTAACTCGTATAAATCCATGCAATCTATCATCGATTTCCCCTTTTAGTGGTCAAAAATGAAAAACCTTAAAGAGTGCGATTAATCACGTATTTGCAGTCTGTTATGTGAGACTACAGAGAACATTTGTGAACATCTTTTTTTTTTTTACTGTGTTGCTTTAAGTTGTTATCTGAAATACTTTGTTAAATGTATGGACAAGGTGTAAAATCATATATGTGACAAAAACATTTCTGTCACGACTTTTGTTACTTGATGGAAGGTGCTGACATTCTGGATGCTGACCCTCCGAGGACGACATCGCAGAAGGGATAAGGAGCCGAGGGATGATTATGAAAAGTAGATGACCTAAAACAAACTCACTGACTCGGTTAATTTATTGATATTCCTCTCATTTTTATTTGTAAGTTAAATCAGTGCTGACACAAGGCACAGGAATATGATGGTTTAACTTATTTCTGCTTTTTTCCCCCTTCAGCATTCAATCAACACACGGTTTGTTGTCTGTAGACGATGATTTCCAAAAATATTACCTCACATTTTGAGTGTTTCTGAGAAGACGTGAAGCCCAGTTATTCCTAAAGTGTGATTGGTCGAAGCCTGTAAAGCTTTGTATTATTCCCATTTTACTCCTGCATGATTGTTGTGGAATGTTAAATAAAAAAAGTTGTGTAATAAATCTGAAAGTAACACATTCTCCTGAAATATTGTGTTGGAGTGTTTTCCTGTATGAAAGAGCCAACATGTCACAAACTTAAAATCATTTCAGAATTGTGCTGTTTCTGGTGAAATGACCCATCAGCCCCATGATAACATGGAGGTTATCTGACTGCCTTCATTGATCTCCCTGTGTGTGTTTCTGTTCCCACAATATCTTGAAAAACTGATTGATTTAAATGAAATTTAGCAGGAAAACAAGTGATTCTGGTGATATTCTGACAGTTAAAGGAAGAACACACAGTCACCTATTCATTAATGTGTTCATTTATTTATTTGAAGGTTTTGAACAAAGACTTTTCATAACTGCTTCTTAAAATTGTTACTACATATTGACATGATATCAGTCTTAACAAGACGATCAACAAACTATTTTCAGAGGGTTAATTTTGAAACTATACAAGCTGATATTTTACTGATGTTTTTCATGCAGGTTTTGGTTACATAAAAAAAATGGAAATGTGATTTTGAAACATTAAAACAGAGGCACACTATGAAGGACAGACAGAAGTATGTGCAAAACTAAAAGTAAAAATGAAATTACACAAAATATGTTCATGAAGATTTGGTACAAATAAAATCACATAAAAATCTTAAAACAAAAAAACCCCCTCAAAAATCCAAACAGATTCACACATTTTACACACCACATGTTTCTGACAAAAACTGATTCATCATTTCACATCTTGCATATGTAATATTTCCCAAATGTTCAGTAAATGAAGCTCACAAGTCAAATTTCGTCAAACACGATGCTCTAATCACTCTGTAGGAAACAATCACAGTTTCTCTAAACTGAGAAGAAAAAAACAAAACAATATAAAATCCAAGAAAAATCATCATGGTCCCACCTCCTATGTTTGATCAGTGCAGTGCAGACACACCTCAACATGTACAGCACCACAGATGAGTCTCTCTTTAATCTCCTGTCTACTTGAGCTCACACAACTCTGCTGTGTCACCATCATTGTTTGGCAGCCAAAGTCCAGGATAGAGAGGCTGAGTGAACGTGGTCTGGACTCTGTGGAGGAGAGTGATGGTTTCAGAGACGCTGTAGTAAGACAGAGTACCTGCACTATGATCCAGGTAAACTCCTATTGTGGAGGACTGAGGGCCTGAGATGGAAGTAACAATATTATTATGTCTGAATTTATAACCTCCACTGTTACATATTAATGACCAGGATTTGTCATTATATGCAAATACACATTCAGTACGGGTCCCTGTTCTGCTAATGTTCTTGTATGCAACTGCTATATAAACCATCCCGCTCCACTTCACCTCCCAGTAACAACGTCCAGTCAGACCCTCTCTACTCAGGACCTGCCACCATTCACCAAATCTGTCTGGGTGAGCTGAATATACCTGGTCTACTGACATTAATGTTGCTTTTCTGTTCCTGTCACTTAATGACAAACGTTTGTTTGCTGTGTTTGGATCCAGTGTGATTTCACAAGAATACTTGAGAAGTTCAGTTCTGGTTCTGGGCTCTGCTTGAGGCAGTAAAACATCCACTTCAGTCACTGCCCGTGAGATCTTTGTCCACTCCTCACTCAGGACAGCCTGAAGTTTATCTCTGGCCTCCGACACAGCTGCTGTCACACCCTCAAAAGAGCACAGAGGACGTATAACAATGCTGGGTAAGTCTTTAGGTTCGCTCAGACGTGACAGTGAGAAGTAGTTGTTCAGGAAATGGAGATGATCTTCTGTGTGTGAGAGCTTCTCCAGCTCAGTGTCTTTCCTCCGCAGCTCAGTGATCTCCTGCTGCAGCTCCTCCTCAAGATCTTTAGCTCGACTCACTTCAGTTTTCTGCTGTGATCTGATCTGCTGCTTCACTTCAGAGCTTCTCTTCTCAATGAGACGGATCAACTCACTGAATGTCTTCTCACTGTCCTCCACAGCTTTGTCAGCAGAAAGATTGATAGCCTCCACCCTCCGCTGAAGCACCTTGACGTCTTTCTCTCTGT
This sequence comes from Pagrus major, assembly GCF_040436345.1. NCBI lineage: Eukaryota > Metazoa > Chordata > Actinopteri > Spariformes > Sparidae > Pagrus > Pagrus major. The sequence goes on from NC_133227.1 coordinate 26,838,407, forward strand.
CCTGGATTCTCTGTTGGATTGTTTGCTGACTCGCCCCGAGCTCCGTCTGCCTCTCAGCCCTTTCTGCTGCAGCAGAGACTGTGTCATGGCCTTTATGATCATCCATGGAGCAGAGATAACAGATACATTGCTGATCAGTGCGGCAGAAAATCTTCATCACCTCGTCATGGCGAGAGCAGATGTTCTCCTGAAGCTTTGAGGTGGCTTCAACCAGCTTGTGTTTCTTTAATGTAGCCACACTGTAGTGAGGCTGGAGGTGTTGCTCACAGTAAGAGGCCATACACACCAGACAGGACTTGAAGGCTTTCAGCTTCTTCCCAGTGCAGAAGTCACAGGCCACGTCTCCAGGTCCAGCATAGGAATGATCAGGTGAAGCAGCTTGAAGTTGTACTTTCTTCAGTTCCTCCACCAACTCTGCAAACATGATGTTTTTCACCAGGACAGGCTTCGGTGTGAAGCTCTGCCTGCACTGAGGGCAGCTGTGTGCTTCCTTCTCTTTCTCCGTGTCCCAGCAGTCTTTAATACAGCTCATGCAGTAGCTGTGCCCACAGGGAATAGTCACAGGATCCTTCAGAAGATCCAGACAGATTGAACAGCTCAGTTTCTCTCGATCCAGCTGAAGCACATGCTGCGCCATTTCTCCTCCAGACGACAGTGAATGTCAGTAAGTTTCACTCTCTGTTTCCAGATAAAAGCTGAGCTCATTTCCTTGATGTTCAGTCACTGGTCTGTAGTGTATGAGCCTATCAGCTGTTGCATTTCATCACATGGTGTTTAGACCGATCTTTTCACTGGCAGATCTATGAAAGGGGAGGAACTACCAACATCAGAGCTGAATGTGCTGTGAGAGTTTCTCAGAGCAGGAGGAGCCGAGCCTGGCCAGTCAGTAACGTCTGGGTGGGGTTAAAAAGTTGTGTTTAATCCAGGAAGAGGAGGGTTGTGAGAGTTGCATTGTGTATCAGCACTCAGAAATAGTGCACCTGTCAGATAATTATATAATTAACCCGTGTTCCCAGAGGAACCTGATTTACAGGGTACAAGGTTCCTTTTTCTTTCTGTCATCTCACAACAGGGTTGTGTAACAAAATACTTGCTGAATTCACTTTATGCTCCTCAATAAAAAAAACAAATCTGTAAATGGATGAATAAAAAATAAGACACAACAATGAACAATTTCTTGTAGTTGAGAGCAGAGGATGAGTTCAGGAGTCTCCCAGCCTGAGGAAAGAAGCTGCTCTGTAGTCTGGTGGTGAAGCAGACTAGTAACACCTGTACTTCTAAATGTTTGTTGTGAAAAGATGAAACATTTCTTGGTCCATATTCTGCTCTAACTGGGTTCATTGTCCTGACCGGTCAGATTCTGTGGTGGATATTTTGTGCTTGGTGTTTGTTTCTTCCTCTGTTGTGCTTGCAGAGGTGCATTGAGAGGCTGGGCGGAGCTTCCCACTCACCGGAGCTGCTGACACACACTCACCTGCAGCAGGTTGGCAGTTAGTCTTGCTGATAAAGCCCTGCTCTCCACGCTACCTGCTTCCAGGTGATTTCATCAGTTCGATGTGGCACATGGCTCCTGTTAGATCGTCGTTTTGTATGACTTGTAGTTTTTTCGTGTTCACTCCACACACAGTGTTCACCTGCACCTGCACCTCTGCAGCCAGCAGCCTCACCCTGTGCTCACCAGTCTCAACTCACCACGCTACCTCACCTCCACTTGTACGGTTTTCATCAGATATGACGACGACAGCAAAATCTGGCCTGAAGTCAGTTTCCTAAGACAGAACAACGGTTCTTCTAACATGTTCTTGTCACTTTGTAGAAAGTCTTTCACAAACAATTAGTGTGTATCTTTTGTGTTATTCATCAAATCCACTAACTGCATTATTTGGATATAAACATAGATACCAAGCAAAGTTAAATTTGTCCCAGTAAAACTAAAAATGCCATCTGTTATATGAATGTGTCTCTGAATGCACTGACTTTGCTTGATCTGGCACTTAATTACACAAAAGCATTATTATTTGATGTCATATTTGTGTGAACGTTTGAAGGAAAAATACAGTTACTCAAAGGTTATTTCTGCCTAAATATGACTTGATCTCATTCTTGAGCTTCATAATATAAAGATCTGAGCTCAGGAGACAGCTTGAAATCCTTTTAAAGGACCATTACAACAGAAAATGGGCCTTTTCACCTGCCAAAAACTGATTGAAGGCCAAATACAGTTACTGAAAGGCCATTTTCAGAAATAAATTTCAAGTTGAGAGCAGAGGATGAGTTCAGGAGTCTCCCAGCCTGAGGGAAGAAGCTGCTCTGTTGTCTGGTGGTGAAGCAGACTAGTAACACCTGTACTTCTAAATGTTTGTTGTGAAAAGATGAAACATTTTTTGGTCCATATTCTGCTCTAACTGGGTTTATGTACTGAAGCACCGTGTCTATCGTGGCCTTTACGATCACCCATGGAGCAGTGACAACAGATATTTTCCTGTATGAAAGAGCCAACATGTCACAAACTTAAAATCATCTCAGAATTGTGCTGTTTCTGGTGAAATGACCCATCAGCTCCATGATAACATGGAGGTTATCTGACTGCCTTCATTGATCTCCCTGTGTGTGTTTCTGTTCCCACACTATCTTGAAAAAATGATTGATTGAAATGAAATTTAGTAGGAAAACAAGTGATTCTGGTGATATTCTGACAGTTAAAGGAAGAACACACAGTCACCTATTCATTTATGTGTTTATTTATTTATTTGAAGGTTTTGAACAAAGACTTTTCATAACTGCTTCTTAAAATTGTTACTACATATTGACACGATATCAGTTTTAACAAGACGATCAACAAACTATTTTCAGAGGGTTAATTTTGAAACTATACAAGCTGATATTTTACTGATGTTTTTCATGCAGGTTTTGGTTACATAAAAAAAATGGAAATATGATTTTGAAACATTAAAACAGAGGCACACTATGAAGGACAGACAGAAGTATGTGCAAAACTAAAAGTAAAGATGAAATTACACAAAATATGTTCTTGAAGATTTGGTACAAATAAAATTACATGAAAATCTTAAAACTCAAAAAAACTCAAAAGTCAGCCTGACAAAAACTCATTCATTATTTCACATCTTGCATATGTAATATTTCCCAAATGTTCAGTAAATGAAGCTCAAAAGTCAAATTTCAACAAACAAGATGGTCTAATCACTCTGTAGGAAACAATAACAGTTTCTCTAAACTGAGAAGAAAAAAACAAAACAATATAAAATCCAAGAAAAATCATCATCGTCCCACCTCCTATGTTCGATCAGTGCAGTGCAGACACACCTCAACATGTACAGCACCACAGATGAGTCTCTCTTTAATCTCCTGTCTACTTGAGCTCACACAACTCTGCTGTGTCACCAACACTGTTTGGAAGCCAAAGTCCAGGATAGAGAGGCTGAGTGAACGTGGTCTGGACTCTGTGGAGGAGAGTGATGGTTTCAGAGACGCTGTAGTAAGACAGAGTACCTGCACTATGATCCAGGTAAACTCCTATTGTGGAGGACTGAGGGCCTGAGATGGAAGTATCAATATCATTATGTCTGAATGTATAACCTCCACTGTTACATTCTAATGACCAGGATTTGTCATTACATCCAAATTCACATTCAGTACAGGTCCCTGTTCTGCTAATGTTCTTGTATGCAACTGCTATACAGACGTACCCGCTCCACTTCACCTCCCAGTAACAACGTCCAGTCAGACCCTCTCTACTCAGGACCTGCCACCTTTCACCAAATCTGTCTGGGTGAGCTGAATATACCTGGTCTACTGACATTAATGTTGCTTTTCTGTTCCTGCCACTTAATGACAAACTTGTGTTTGCTGTGTTTGGATCCAGTGTGATGTCACAAGAATACTTGAGAAGTTCAGTTCTGGTTCTGGGCTCTAAAACATCCACTCCAGTCACTGCCCGTGAGATCTTTGTCCACTCCTCACTCAGGACAGCCTGAAGTTTATCTCTGGCCTCCGACACAGCTGCTGTCACACCCTCAAAAGAGCACAGAGGACGTATAACAATGCTGGGTAAGTCTTTAGGTTCGCTCAGACGTGACAGTGAGAAGTAGTTGTTCAGGAAATGGAGATGATCTTCAGTGTGTGAGAGCTTCTCCAGCTCAGTGTCTTTCCTCCGCAGCTCAGTGATCTCCTGCCGCAGCTCCTCCTCAAGATCTTTAGCTCGACTCACTTCAGTTTTCTGCTGTGATCTGATCTGCTGCTTCACTTCAGAGCTTCTCTTCTCAATGAGACGGATCAACTCGGTGAATGTCTTCTCACTGTCCTCCACAGCTTTGTCAGCAGAAAGATTGATAGCCTCCACCCTCCGCTGAAGCACCTTGACGTCTTTCTCTCTGTCCTGGATTCTCTGTTGGATTGTTTGCTGACTTGCCCCGAGCTCCGTCTGCCTCTCAGCCCTTTCTGCTGCAGCAGAGACTGTGTCATGGCCTTTATGATCATCCATGGAGCAGAGAATACAGATACACTGCTGATCAGTGCGGCAGAAAATCTTCATCACCTCGTCATGGCGAGAGCAGATGTTCTCCTGAAGCTTTGAGGTGGCTTCAACCAGCTTGTGTTTCTTGAATGTAGCCACACTGTAGTGAGGCTGGAGGTGTTGCTCACAGTAAGAGGCCATACACACCAGACAGGACTTGAAGGCTTTCAGCTTCTTCCCAGTGCAGTAATCACAGGCCACATCTCCAGGTCCAGCATAGGAATGATCAGGTGAAGCAGCTTGAAGTTGTACTTTCTTCACTTCCTCCACCAACTCTGCAAACATGATGTTTTTCACCAGGACAGGCCTCGGTGTGAAGCTCTGCCTGCACTGAGGGCAGCTGTGTGCTTCCTTCTCTTTCTCCGTGTCCCAGCAGTCTTTAATACAGCTCATGCAGTAGCTGTGCCCACAGGGAATAGTCACCGGATCCTTCAGAAGATCCAGACAGATTGAACAGCTCAGTTTCTCTCGATCCAGCTGAAGCACATGCTGCGCCATTTCTCCTCCAGACGACAGTGAATGTCAGTAAGTTTCACTTTCTGTCACCAGATAAAAGCTGAGCTCATTTCCTTGATGTTTAGTCACTGGTCTGTAGTGTATGAGCCTATCAGCTGTTGTATTTCATCACATGGTGTTTAGACCCATGTTTTCACTGGCAGATCTATGAAAGGGGAGGGAACTACCAACATCAGAGCTGAATGTGCTTTGAGAGTTTCTCAGAGCAGGAGGAGCCGAGCCTGGCCAGTCAGTAACGTCTGGGTGGGGTTAAAAAGTTGTGCTTGATCCAGGAAGAGGAGGGTTGTGAGAGTTGCATTGTGTATCAGCACTCAGAAATAGTGCACCTCTCAGATAACTATATAATTAACCCGTGTTCCCAGAGGAACCTGATTTACAGGGTACAAGGTTCATTTTTCTTTGTATCATCTCACAACAGGGTTGTGTAACAAAATACTTGCTGAATTCCCTTTATGCTCCTCACTAAAGAAACAAATCTGTAAATGGATGAATAAAAAATAAGACACAACAATGAACAATTTCTTGTAGTTGAGAGCAGAGGATGAGTTCAGGAGTCTCCCAGCCTGAGGAAAGAAGCTGCTCTGTAGTCTGGTGGTGAAGCAGACTAGTAACACCTGTACTTCTAAATGTTTGTTGTGAAAAGATGAAACATTTTTTGGTCCATATTCTGCTCTAACTGGGTTCATTGTCCTGACCGGTCAGATTCTGTGGTGGATATTTTGTGCTTGGTGTTTGTTTCTTCCTCTGTTGTGCTTGCAGAGGTGCATTGAGAGGCTGGGCGGAGCTTCCCACTCACCTGAGCTGCTGACACACGCTCACCTGCAGCAGGTTGGCAGTTAGTCCTGCTGATAAAGCCCTGCTCTCCACGCTACCTGCTTCCAGGTGATTTCATCAGTTCGATGTGGTACATGGCTCCTGTTAGACCGTCGTTTTGTATGACTTGTAGTTTTTTCGTGTTCACTCTACACACAGTGTTCACCTGCACCTGCACCTCTGCAGCCAGCAGCCTCACCCTGTGCTCACCAGAGTCTCAACTCACCACGCTACCTCACCTCCACCTGTACGGTTTTCATCAGATATGACGACGACAGCAAAATCTGGCCTGAACAAGTCAGTTTCCTCAGACAGAACAATGGTTCTTCTAACATGTTCTTGTCACGTTGTAGAAAGTCTTTCACAAACAATTAGTGTGTATCTTTTGTGTTATTCATCAAAACCACTAATTGCATTATTTGGATATAAACATAGATGCCAAGCAAAATTCGATACATTATTCTTAAAAAGTTAAATTTGTCCCAGTAAAATTAAAAATGCAATCTTGTCTGTTATATGAATGTGTCTCTGAATGCACTGACTTTGCTTGATCCGGCACTTAATTACACAAAAGCATTATTATTTGATGTCATATTTGTGCGAACGTTTCCCGGCCAAAGCCTCAAATATCTTATTTGTGTTCTTGCTTAAAGAAATAAGAAAGTACTTGAGATGCTGGTTTTGATTTGCGTTTTAAAGCTGAATCATAAACAGACGAGACCATCACTGACAAGACTGTCAGCAGCTGCTGGCCTCTATTCTGTGTTGCTGCACTTGTGAGCCAGCAGGTTATATTTGTTGGGGGAAGCTGCAGGTGGCGCTGTTCCTCCAGAGCAAACAGCCAAAGCTGTAGGAGATTCATTAGAAGCAGAGGGAAGCAGTGAACAGGCCATTAAACATGTCTACATTGTAAAGTAAAGGTACGGCTCATCACACTTTACACTTTGGATATTAAAGATTGCGAGATCAGATCATGTCTGTTTGTTATGTTGCTATTTATTATGTTGTTTTAGGTACATTACCACAGACCTGTGGAGAACTTGAATCTGACTAATGGGAAGCTGGTGTGTTCATGAAATGTGGTTGTGAAGTGATTGAGTACAAACAGGCGTGAGACAGAACAGAGAGATGCCGTAGTTTTATGGGTGTAATATTTGTCTTTTCACGTCATGCTTGATGCACTGTCAGTACAGGAGATCTCAGATAGTCAAATATGATTTTGATCCAGAAAACTGTTTGACGACACTACTTAATATTTTAAGTATAAATCATGAAGGAACCAGTTTAGCCAAAAATAAAATTCAGTCTTTGTCTTCTCACCTTCCTGCTGATGGAAAGTGAGAAGAAGTTTCCAAGTCCACAAAACATTTCTGGAGCTTCAAAGCAAAACAACAAAAAAAAACAAACATAAAATGGCTCCGGCGTAATACAAGTTTCTGGAAGCCCCAAGATCCCAAATTGATTTAGAAGATTTCATTTAAAGCCTTTTTAACCCCAGTTCTTCAGCTGCTAAGCTAAAAGTGTTAGCGCACCCCATCTGAATTGGACACACAAGCTCGACAGCGAGTCGAGGGTTTAAATATTGTCTTTTCACATCAATTTTGGATCTCGGGGGCTTCTGGATTACACCCGACGAGCTACATGGAGCCATTTTTTTTCGCTGTGAAGCTCCAGAAATGTTTTGTTGAGTATGAAAATTCACCACGACAGACTGGATTTTCATTTTGGATTGAACTGTTCCTTTAAAAGTTGCGGCAATGAACATTCAGTTTTTGGTATTATATTTATATACAGGCATTTCAAATCCTGATGGTGAAGAGACAGTATCGCTTCACTGCGTCACTCTCTCATGACAAAACCTAAATCATTTAAATTTGGTGCAATAACCTGTTGTACGTATTGTACTGTGAACACTTTGATACTATCACTTTTTATTATGGTTGTATTTTTATACTTGTGTAGAAGGCCTTCTGTCACCTGTTCTGTTGACGTGTGTGGTGTTAACAAAGTTTACTGAAATGTCACATACAGTACAAACATCCTTTTTCACCCTCCTTTACCAAAGAATACGATGTTATCCAGCCTGTAGGCGTCGATGCTATTTGACTTTTAAAAAGACTTCAACATGTCACAAATTAATCTTAGCATGAAAATTACTGTGTAAAACATAAACGAAGAAGCACTTGGAGACCACGATCCCATAAAAGATAGTGTGATTGTTTGGATTAGTAAAGAAAACCTTTACGTTGTCTCATATTAAGCAGGTTTTTTTGAATGCATTGTAAATTTGCTATGATGTAAACTTATTTCCTTACATTTTATCGTATTTATATTCATCTGTTATTCTACTTTGAAAGTAGTTTTCTTTTTGTATAATTCTTATGTAGCCATGTTTGATATTTAACTAAAGGTGACGGCTGACATGATTCCCGGCTGTCTCACATTCTGGATTTTAGTTTTATTTTAACAGGTTTTATCAGTTGCATGTTATCAGGCCCAGCAGCTTTACTCACATTCAGTCTCGGCTGGTTTTTTTTCTCATACCCGCTGTGGATTATGACAGTGGGCAGTCCTCTGGAGGCAGAGTAGACCCTACAGCTGACTCTCTGAGATCATAGCGAGCATAAAATGTTTCAAGTTCATCTGGGAACGTGGCCTCACATCGGACGTGGCCAGTCCTGCATTGTTTAGGATCGTCTGCCAAATATCTTCAGCGTCGTTGGTGTTGCGGTCTTTTTTGTAGGATTTAGTTGCACATGATGAGGTGGAGCCTGATGGGATAAAAATGCTGGCAGGATGCACCGTTAGCTGGGCAGCCCAACTAAAGCACAGGTGTAAATGACACAATGAATGATGGCTCAGTTCCATTTAGCTGCGTCACTTTCAGGGTCCTTGCTGTCACACTGTCATGGATTATTGGGACACTTGAACACAGCGTTGACGTCACCAGTAACACCTGTGTTTCAAGTAAATGTTTGCTGTGAAAAGACGAAACATTTTGGCTTTTTTACATGCATGATTACTTTGTCAACCTTCAACAGCTTCAGCTCCCATGAGGCTTCGACAGAGGAGCAGTGACCGGCCTCTCTACCACTAACTCGTATAAATCCATGCAATCTCTCATCGATTTCCCCTTTTAGTGGTCAAAAATGAAAAACCTTAAAGAGTGCGATTAATCACGTATTTGCAGTCTGTTATGTGAGACTACAGAGAACATTTGTGAACATCTTTTTTTTTTTTTTACTGTGTTGCTTTAAGTTGTTATCTGAAATACTTTGTTAAATGTATGGACAAGGTGTAAAATCATATATGTGACAAAAACATTTCTGTCACGACTTTTGTTACTTGATGGAAGGCGCTGACATTCTGGATGCTGACCCTCCGAGGACGACATCGCAGAAGGGATAAGGAACCGAGGGATGATTATGAAAAGTAGATGACCTAAAACAAACTCACTGACGCGGTTAATTTATTGATATTCCTCTCATTTTTATTTGTAAGTTAAATCAGTGCTGACACAAGGCACAGGAATATGATGGTTTAACTTATTTCTGCTTTTTTTTCCTTCAGCATTCAATCAACACACGGTCTGTTGTCTGTAGACGATGATTTCCAAAAATATTACCTCACATTTTGAGTGTTTCTGAGAAGACGTGGAGCCCAGTTATTCCTAAAGTGTGATTGGTCGAAGCCTGTAAAGCTTTGTATTATTCCCATTTTACTCCTGCATGATTGTTGTGGAATGTTAAAAAAAAAAAAGTTGTGTAATAAATCTGAAAGTAACACATTCTCCTGAAATATTGTGTTGGAGTGTTTTCCTGTATGAAAGAGCCAACATGTCACAAACTTAAAATCATCTCAGAATTGTGCTGTTTCTGGTGAAATGACCCATCAGCTCCATGATAACATGGAGGTTATCTGACTGCCTTCATTGATCTCCCTGTGTGTGTTTCTGTTCCCACAATATCTTGAAAAACTGATTGATTGAAATGAAATTTAGCAGGAAAACAAGTGATTCTGGTGATATTCTGACAGTTAAAGGAAGAACACACAGTCACCTATTCATTTATGTGTTTATTTATTTATTTGAAGGATTTGAACAAAGACTTTTCATAACTGCTTCTTAAAATTGTTACTACATATTGACATGATATCAGTCTTAACAAGACGATCAACAAACTATTTTCAGAGGGTTAATTTTGAAACTATACAAGCTGATATTTTACTGATGTTTTTCATGCAGGTTTTGGTTAAATACAAAAAAATGGAAATATGATTTTGAAACATTAAAACAGAGGCACACTATGAAGGACAGACAGAAGTATGTGCAAAACTAAAAGTAAAGATGAAGTACACAAAATATGTTCTTGAAGATTTGGTACAAATAAAATTACATAAAAATCTTAAAACTAAAAAAACTCAACAATCCAAACAGATTCACACATTTTACACACCACATGTTTCTGACAAAAACTGATTCATCATTTCACATCTTGCATATGAAATATTTCCCAAATGTTCAGTAAATGTAGCTCACAAGTCAAATTTTTAACAAACAAGATGGTCTAATCACTCTGTAGGAAACAATCACAGTTTCTCTAAACTGAAAAGAAAAAAATAAAACAATATAAAATCCAATAAAAATCATCATCGTCCCACCTCCTATGTTTGATCAGTGCAGTGCAGACACACCTCAACATGTACAGCACCACAGACGAGTCTCTCTTTAATCTCCTTTCTACTTGAGCTCACACAACTCTGCTGTGGTACCAACACTGCCTGGAAGCCAAAACCCAGGATAGAGAGGCTGAGTGAACGTGGTCTGGACTCTGTGGAGGAGAGTGATGGTTTCAGAGACGCTGTAGTAAGACAGAGTACCTGCACTATGATCCAGGTAAACTCCTATTGTGGAGGACTGAGGGCCTGAGATGGAAGTAACAATATCATTATGTCTGAATTTATAACCTCTACTGTCACATCTTAATGACCAGGATTTGTCATTATTTCCAAATACACATTCAGTACGGGTCCCTGTTCTGCTAATGTTCTTGTATGCAACTGCTATACGAACTGTCCCGCTCCACTTCACCTCCCAGTAACAACGTCCAGTCAGACCCTCTCTACTCAGGACCTGCCACCTTTCACCAAATCTGTGTGGGTGAGCTGAATATACCTGGTCTACTGACATTAATGTTGCTTTTCTGTTCCTGTCACTTAATGACAAACGTGTGTATGCTGTGTTTGGATCCAGTGTGATTTCACAAGAATACTTGAGAAGTTCAGTTCTGGTTCTGGGCTCTGCTTGAGGCAGTAAAACATCCACTTCAGTCACTGCCAGTGAGATCTTTGTCCACTCCTCACTCAGGACAGCCTGAAGTTTATCTCTGGCCTCCGACACAGCTGCTGTCACACCCTCAAAAGAGCACAGAGGACGTATAACAATGCTGGGTAAGTCTTTAGGTTCGCTCAGACGTGACAGTGAGAAGTAGTTGTTCAGGAAATGGAGATGATCTTCTGTGTGTGAGAGCTTCTCCAGCTCAGTGTCTTTCCTCCGCAGCTCAGTGATCTCCTGCTGCAGCTCCTCCTCAAGATCTTTAGCTCGACTCACTTCAGTTTTCTGCTGTGATCTGATCTGCTGCTTAACTTCAGAGCTTCTCTTCTCAATGAGACGGATCAACTCGGTGAAAGTCTTCTCGCTGTCCTCCACAGCTTTGTCAGCAGAAAGATTGATAGCCTCCACCCTCCGCTGAAGCACCTTGACGTCTTTCTCTCTGTCCTGGATTCTCTGTTGGATTGTTTGCTGACTCGCCCCGAGCTCCGTCTGCCTCTCAGCCCTTTCTGCTGCAGCAGAGACTGTGTCATGGCCTTTATGATCATCCATGGAGCAGAGATAACAGATACACTGCTGATCAGTGCGGCAGAAAATCTTCATCACCTCGTCATGGCGAGAGCAGATGTTCTCCTGAAGCTTTAAGGTGGCTTCAACCAGCTTGTGTTTCTTTAATGGAGCCAGACTGTAGTGAGGCTGGAGGTGTTGCTCACAGTAAGAGACCATACACACCAGACAGGACTTGAAGGCTTTCAGCTTCTTCCCAGTGCAGAAGTCACAGGCCACGTCTCCAGGTCCAGCATAGGAATGATCAGGTGAAGCAGCTTGAAGTTGTACTTTCTTCACTTCCTCCACTAACTCTGCTAACACGGTGCTTTTCACCAGGACAGGCCTCGGTGTGAAGCTCTGCCTGCACTGAGGGCAGCTGTGTGCTTCCTTGTCATTCTCTGTGTCCCAGCAGTCTTTAATACAGCTCATGCAGTAGCTGTGCCCACAGGGAATAGTCACCGGATCCTTCAGAAGATCCAGACAGATTGAACAGCTCAGTTTCTCTCGATCCAGCTGCGACATTTCTCCTCCAGACGACAGTGAATGTCAGTAAGTTTCACTCTCTGTTTCCAGATAAAAGCTGAGCTCATTTCCTTGATGTTCAGTCACTGGTCTGTAGTGTATGAGCCTATCAGCTGTTGCATTTCATCACATGGTGTTTAGACCCATGTTTTCACTGGCAGAACTATGAAAGGGGAGGGAACTACCAACATCAGAGCTGAATGTGCTTTGAGAGTTTCTCAGAGCAGGAGGAGCCGAGCCTGGCCAGTCAGTAACGTCTGGGTGGGGTTAAAAAGTTCTGTTTAATCCAGGAAGAGGAGGGTTGTGAGAGTTGCATTGTGTATCAGCGCTCAGAAATAGTGCACCTCTCAGATAACTATATAATTAACCCGTGTTCCCAGAGGAACCTGATTTACAGGCTACAAGATTCCTTTTTCTTTCTATCATCTCACAACAGGGTTGTTTAACAAAATACTTGCTGAATTCCCTTTATGCTCCTCACTAAAGAAAACAAATCTGTAAATGGATGAATAAAAAATAAGACACAACAACAAACAATTTCTTGTAGTTGAGAGCAGAGGATGAGTTCAGGAGTCTCCCAGCCTGAGGAAAGAAGCTGCTCTGTAGTCTGGTGGTGAAGCAGACTAGTAACACCTGTACTTCTTAATGTTTGTTGTGAAAAGATTTTGGCTTTTTTTTGTCCATATTCTGCTCTAACTGGGTTTATGTACTGAAGCACCGTGTCTATCATGGCCTTTACGATCACCCATGGAGCAGTGACAACAGATACAGTGCTAAGAAGGGATAAGGAACCGAGGGATGATTATGAAAAGTGGATAACCTAAAACAAACTCACTAACATGATTCATTTATTGATATTCTGGTCGTCTTTAGCTGTAAGTTAAATCAGTGCTGACACAAGGCACAGGAATATGATGGTTTAACTTATTTCTGCTTTTTTTTCCTTCAGCATTCAATCAACACACGGTCTGTTGTCTGTAGACGATGATTTCCAAAAATATTACCTCACATTTTGAGTGTTTCTGAGAAGACGTGAAGCCCAGTTATTCCTAAAGTGTGATTGGTCGAAGCCTGTAAAGCTTTGTATTATTCCCATTTTACTCCTGCATGATTGTTGTGGAATGTTAAAAAAAAAAAAGTTGTGTAATAAATCTGAAAGTAACACATTCTCCTGAAATATTGTGTTGGAGTGTTTTCCTGTATGAGAGAGCCAACATGTCACAAACTTAAAATCATCTCAGAATTGTGCTGTTTCTGGTGAAATGACCCATCAGCTCCATGATAACATGGAGGTTATCTGACTGCCTTCATTGATCTCCCTGTGTGTGTTTCTGTTCCCACAATATCTTGAAAAACTTATTGATTGAAATGAAATTTAGCAGGAAAACAAGTGATTCTGGTGATATTCTGACAGTTAACGGAAGAACACACAGTCACCTATTCATTTATGTGTTTATTTATTTATTTGAAGGATTTGAACAAAGACTTTTCATAACTGCTTCTTAAAATTGTTACTACATATTGACATGATATCAGTCTCAACAAGACGATCAACAAACTATTTTCAGAGGGTTAATTTTGAAATTATACAAGCTGATATTTTACTGATGTTTTTCATGCAGGTTTTGGTTACATAAAAAAATAGAAATGTGATTTTGAAACATTAAAACAGAGGCACACTATGAAGGACAGACAGAAGTATGTGCAAAACTAAAAGTAAACAAAATTACACAAAATATGTTCATGAAGATTTGGTACAAATAAAATTACATAAAAATCTAAAAAACTCAACAATCCAATCAGATTCACACATTTTACACACCACATGTTTCTGACAAAAACTGATTCATCATTTCACATCTTGCATATGTAATATTTCCCAAATGTTCAGTAAATGTAGCTCACAAGTCAAATTTCGTCAAACAAGATGGTCTAATCACTCTGTAGGAAACAATCACAGATTCTCTAAACTGAGAAGAAAAAAACAAAACAATATAAAATCCAATAAAATTCATCATCGTCCCACCTCCTATGTTTGATCAGTGCAGTGCAGACACACCTCAACATGTACAGCACCACAGATGAGTCTCTCTTTAATCTCCTGTCTACTTGAGCTCACACAACTCTGCTGTGGTACCAGTACCGCCTAGAAGCCAAAATCCAGCATAGAGAGGCTGAGTGAACGTGGTCTGGACTCTGTGGAGGAGAGTGATGGTTTCAGAGACGCTGTAGTAAGACAGAGTACCTGCACTATGATCCAGGTAAACTCCTATTGAGGACTGAGGGCCTGAGATGGAAGTAGCAACATTATTATGTCTGAATTTATAACCTCCACTGTTATATCTTAATGACCAGGATTTGTTATTATTTCCAAATCCACATTCAGTATATGTCCCTGTTCTGCTAATGTTCTTGTATGCAACTGCTATACAGACGTACCCGCTCCACTTCACCTCCCAGTAACAACGTCCAGTCAGACCCTCTCTACTCAGGACCTGGCACCATTCAACAAATCTGTGTGGGTGAGCTGAATATACCTGGTCTACTGACATTAATGTTGCTTTTCTGTTCCTGCCACTTAATGACAAACGTGTGTTTGCTGTGTTTGGATCCAGTGTGATGTCACAAGAATACTTGAGAAGTTCAGTTCTGGTTCTGGGCTCTAAAACATCCACTCTAGTCACTGCCCGTGAGATCTTTGTCCACTCCTCACTCAGGACAGCCTGAAGTTTATCTCTGGCCTCCGACACAGCTGCTGTCACACCCTCAAAAGAGCACAGAGGACGTATATCAACGCTGGGTAAGTCTTTAGGTTCGCTCAGACGTGACAGTGAGAAGTAGTTGTTCAGGAAATGGAGATGATCTTCTGTGTGTGAGAGCTTCTCCAGCTCAGCGTCTTTCCTCCGCAGCTCAGTGATCTCCTGCTGCAGCTCCTCCTCAAGATCTTTAGCCCGACTCACTTCAGTTTTCTGCTGTGATCTGATCTGCTGCTTCACGTCAGAGCTTCTCTTCTCAATGAGACGGATCAACCTGGTGAATGTCTTCTCACTGTCCTCCACAGCTTTGTCAGCAGAAAGATTGATAGCCTCCACCCTCCGCTGAAGCACCTTGACGTCTTTCTCTCTGTCCTGGATTCTCTGTTGGATTGTTTGCTGACTCGCCCCGAGCTCCGTCTGCCTCTCAGCCCTTTCTGCTGCAGCAGAGACTGTGTCATGGCCTTTATGATCATCCATGGAGCAGAGATAACAGATACACTGCTGATCAGTGCGGCAGAAAATCTTCATCACCTCGTCATGGCGAGAGCAGATGTTCTCCTGAAGCTTTAAGGTGGCTTCAACCAGCTTGTGTTTCTTTAACAGAGCCACACTGTAGTGAGGCTGGAGGTGTTGCTCACAGTATGAAAGCATACACACCAGACAGGACTTGAAGGCTTTCAGCTTCTTCCCAGTGCAGTAGTCACAGGCCACGTCTCCAGGTCCAGCATAGGAATGATCAGGTGAAGAAGCTTGAAGTTGTACTTTCTTCAGTTCCTCCACGAACTCTGCTAACATGGTGTTTTTCACCAGGACAGGCCTCGGTGTGAAGCTCTGCCTGCACTGAGGGCAGCTGTGTGCTTCCTTGTCTTTCTCCGTGTCCCAGCAGTCTTTAATACAGCTCATGCAGTAGCTGTGCCCACAGGGAATAGTCACCGGATCCTTCAGAAGATCCAGACAGATTGAACAGCTCAGTTTCTCTCGATCCAGCTGAAGCACATGCTGCGCCATTTCTCCTCCAGACGACAGTGAATGTCAGTAAGTTTCACTCTCTGTTTCCAGATAAAAGCTGAGCTCATTTCCTTGATGTTCAGTCACTGGTCTGTAGTGTATGAGCCTATCAGCTGTTGCATTTCATCACATGGTGTTTAGACCCATGTTTTCACTGGCAGATCTATGAAAGGGGAGGAACTACCAACGTCAGAGCTGAATGTGCTGTGAGAGTTTCTCAGAGCAGGAGGAGCCGAGCCTGGCCAGTCAGTAACGTCTGGGTGGGGTTAAAAAGTTCTGTCTAATCCAGGAAGAGGAGGGTTGTGAGAGTTGCATTGTGTATCAGCACTCAGAAATAGTGCACCTCTCAGATAATTATATAATTAACCCGTGTTCCCAGAGGAACCTGATTTACAGGGTACAAGATTCCTTTTTCTTTCTGTCTTCTTACAACAGGGTTGTGTAACAAAATACTTGCTGAATTCCCTTTATGCTCCTCACTAAAAAAAAACAAATCTGTAAATGGATGAATAAAAAATAAGACACAACAATGAACAATTTCTTGTAGTTGAGAGCAGAGGATGAGTTCAGGAGTCTCCCAGCCTGAGGAAAGAAGCTGCTCTGTAGTCTGGTGGTGAAGCAGACTAGTAAAACCTGCACTTCTTAATGTTTGTTGTGAAAAGATTTTGGCTTTTTTTTGGTCCATATTCTGCTCTAACTGGGTTTATGTACTGAAGCACCGTGTCTATCATGGCCTTTACGATCACCCATGGAGCAGTCATAACAGATACAGTGCTCAGAAGGGATAAGAGACGAGGGATGACTATGAAAAGTGGATAACCTAAAACAAACTCACTAACATGATTCATTTATTGATATTCTGGTCATCTTTAGCTGTAAGTTAAGTTATTTCTGGTGAAATTACCCAGACAGTTTGACAACCATTCACACCTGGGCTCACCTAGACCTAGAAACCCACATGAAGGCCGGTTTGACCAACGACTCTTACGACTCTGTCAGGACACTCCCACACAGAGTTTAAAAGCCTGCGACTCCCCTCCAGTTAGTGAGAACTGAAGAAGTCTCTTGGATGAGAGGTGAAACGTCTTCAAGAAACTGAAACAGGTCCAGTTACCTACGATACAGCACCTAGATTTACCATGACCTGGATGACTGAGAACCTTCATCAACACGTTAGTAACTGTTGTTTGTACCAAAGTGATGCAGCTTCAGTGAAGTGATGCAGTAGCAAGACACAGAATACGTGACCTTTTATACAACCAAATGTGTGTTATTTTGTTACACAGCTGCATTTGTCTTATATTTAGACTTACATTGATGAATCATGCACTCATCACATATTTGTTTAGGGGACAAAACTTCCTGTTTCAAGCCTGTTTCCCTTTTGTTTAATGATTTGATGAATAAGTGACACGACCGCACATAAAAAATATTATAAAAGATATTTTAAGATGTATCAATTAATGCTGCAATAAAATGAAATTTGCAAACATCTTTATTATTTTAAATCACTGGTTGTTTTGATCCTAAACTTGGCAGGAGAGGGACTCTGGAAGCAACTTTTGGAAATCGCTAAAAACATTTTTAATTCCTTAAAGTGAGCATTTATAAAATACAAATAACATAAAAGTGTGTGATTAAGGCCTATGCAGGATTATTCCTATATAGCTATATTTTACTAGCTTCAACACCTGAGGAGTATCAGCTCTGTTCACCCACAATATTACCTCAAATTTATCCTGATCAATTTGCAGCCACTGCTTTAAATGCATACAATCAAATAACCTGCAAGGTGTGTGATTATTATCTACAGGAAAGCAGCATTCAACCTCAACAAACCCAACATGAACTCACTACACAATGTATTCAAGTCAGTGTTGATGTAGTGGTGAGGTAGGTTACGTGGAAAAACAGGTGATTCTTGCGCCATCTGCTGTTTGTGTCTGCACATAGAAGTGAGATTAGTTCATATAAACTGCAGCACAACAGCTGCCAAAATAAACAAGCATTCATTAATGAACAGCAAAATACAAATCCAGTGACAGTCAGCAAGATCAAGTGAAAAGGAAACAGCTTGTGGTGTGTTCATCTGCACACTGCAGCAGACTAGTCTCTGTTAATGAGCTTTGTTCCCTCCACTGTGTAACTTACAGTTCATCTTTGCACTATTGTCCTCTGGTGCTGAACAGCAGAGCAAAGGGACTGGTTCAGGTCTGATCCCTACACCACAGTTAAAGCCAGATCACATCTTTAAGAGTCCTGCAGTTTAAACAGTGTTGTTGGGTTCCTCCTGTTCTGTCGGCCTCCACTGTCGCCCCGTTATTTTCAGACTCTCTGAGGTACAAATTGTGAAGATGCTGAAAATGGTGAAAGGTCAAACAACAGTCTGCTCACCAGAGAAAGAGATTAACAGCTGAAAGAGTTTCTTCTTTTGGAGCTTCATGCTTTCACAGAGACAGAGGGTCTTTTCTCACTCCTTGGCCACTGTAAAGACAATGAGAGCAGATGCTTTCATAGTTTTTACACTGATCATCTGTGGGTTTTAAATGCAGATGGTGTCTTGCATTGCAGTTTTAATGTTTTTGCAGCCATCTTTAGGCTCTATAGCCAGGGCTGACAATGAGGGGGTCGATAGGGGAAAGCTTTCTGGGCTCCAGCCTCTAGGGGGGGCCGTTGGAGACCAGCATTAATCATGTTCATCCTAATGTAGGTGATGATAACCACATTTAATTTAGATTCAATGTGCTAATCATTACACTTATACAATATATATTTCATTATTTGTCTTTATATTTAGACATTTATCTATTCTTTTATTTTTATTTTACGTTGCAAGAGAGACAGTAAACACATCATGATGTGAAAATAATTTCATGATTCTGCTTTTTCTGATGAAATGACCCATCAACTCCAACATGAAGTGGATGTTATTTGATTAGCCTTCATCACCCTCCCTGTGTGTTTGTTACCAAAATACCTGAAAAACTGACTGATTGAAGAAAAGAGTTAGAAGGCAAATTGCTCTAGATATAATATTTAGGCAGTTTGATTTATCAAAGAATAGAGGTTTACTGTTAAAATGATGACAAGTCAGTTATTCATTCATGTTTTCATTTATTTTAAGGGTTTTGAACAATCAGAAGGTAAAATTTAATTCATATCTGTTTCCCCAGCATCACTAATTTTACTGTGTAATGTGAATTTGCAATATCATTACAATAACAACATAGTATGCAGCACAGACGGCAGTATGTCAACTACTAAAGAGAAAACAAATGGCACAAATCATGTTCATGAAGATGTGGTACAACTTAAATCACCTTTATCTTTAGAATAAAACATTACTACTGTTACTTACAATACATATTTACATACATCACTTTTATTCATTTTGTAGTTTTTGACATAATTGATGACAAAAGTCAACTCTAAGTAGACAACAACAGATTTTTCATCAGACATTTTGCATAAGTAATATTTTCCACACACGGTATAAAATGGAAATGTTTTAGTAAATATACAATTTCAACAAACAACATAGTTTAATCCCTATGTAGCAAATAAAGAGATTTTTTTCATGTCACCATTTCATTGAATTGACAAACAAAGAAAGAAAAAACTATATAAAATCCAATAAAAATCATCATCGTCCCACCTCCTATGTCTGATCAGTGCAGTGCAGACACACCTCAACATGTACAGCACCACAGATGAGTCTCTCTTTAATCTCCTGTCTACTTGAGCTCACACAACTCTGCTGTAGTACCATAGTTTTGTGGCCAAAATCCAGGATAGAGAGGCTGAGTGAACGTGGTCTGGACTCTGTGGAGGAGAGTGATGGTTTCAGAGACGCTGTAGTAAGACAGAGTACCTGCACTATGATCCAGGTAAACTCCTATTGTGGAGGACTGAGGGCCTGAGATGGAAGTAGCAATATTATTATGTCTGAATGTATAACCTCCACTGTAACATTGTAATGACCAGGATTTGTCATTAAATCCAAATCCACATTCATTCATAGTCCCTGTTCTGCTAATGTTCTTGTATGTAACTGCTAGAATAACGTTCCCGCTCCACTTCACCTCCCAGTAACAACGTCCAGTCAGACCCTCTCTACTCAGGACCTGCCACCATTCACCAAATCTGTCTGGGTGAGCTGAATATACCTGGTCTACTGACATTAATGTTGCTTTTCTGTTCCTGTCACTTAATGACAAACTTGTGTTGGCTGTGTTTGGATCCAGTGTGATTTCACAAGAATACTTGAGAAGTTCAGTTCTGGTTCTGGGCTCTGCTTGAGGCAGTAAAACATCCACTTCAGTCACTGCCCGTGAGATCTTTGTCCACTCCTCACTCAGGACAGCCTGAAGTTTATCTCTGGCCTCCGACACAGCTGCTGTCACACTGTCAAAAGAGCACAGAGGACGTATATCAATGCTGGGTAAGTCTTTAGGTTCGCTCAGACGTGACAGTGAGAAGTAGTTGTTCAGGAAATGGAGATGATCTTCAGTGTGTGAGAGCTTCTCCAGCTCAGTGTCTTTCCTCCGCAGCTCAGTGATCTCCTGCCGCAGCTCCTCCTCAAGATCTTTAGCTCGACTCACTTCAGTTTTCTGCTGTGATCTGATCTGCTGCTTCACTTCAGAGCTTCTCTTCTCAATGAGACGGATCAACTGGGTGAATGTCTTCTCGCTGTCCTCCACAGCTTTGTCAGCAGAAAGATTGATAGCCTCCACCCTCCGCTGAAGCACCTTGACGTCTTTCTCTCTGTCCTGGATTCTCTGTTGGATTGTTTGCTGACTCGCCCCGAGCTCCGTCTGCCTCTCAGCCCTTTCTGCTGCAGCAGAGACTTTGACATGGCCTTCATGATCATCCATGGAGCAGAGATAACAGATACACTGCTGATCAGTGCGGCAGAAAATCTTCATCACCTCGTCATGGCGAGAGCAGATGTTCTCCTGAAGCTTTAAGGTGGCTTCAACCAGCTTGTGTTTCTTTAATGTAGCCACACTGTAGTGAGGCTGGAGGTGTTGCTCACAGTAAGAGGCCATACACACCAGACAGGACTTGAAGGCTTTCAGCTTCTTCCCAGTGCAGTAATCACAGGCCACGTCTCCAGGTCCAGCATAGGAATGATCAGGTGAAGCAGCTTGAAGTTGTACTTTCTTCACTTCCTCCACCAACTCTGCAAACATGATGTTTTTCACCAGGACAGGCCTCGGCGTGAAGCTCTGCCTGCACTGAGGGCAGCTGTGTGCTTCCTTCTCTTTCTCTGTGTCCCAGCAGTCTTTAATACATCTCATGCAGTAGCTGTGCCCACAGGGAATAGTCACTGGATCCTTCAGAAGATCCAGACAGATTGAACAGCTCAGTTTCTCTCGATCCAGCTGAAGCACATGCTGCGCCATTTCTCCTCCAGACGACAGTGAATGTCAGTAAGTTTCACTTTCTGTCACCAGATAAAAGCTGAGCTCATTTCCTTGATGTTCAGTCACTGGTCTGTAGTGTATGAGCCTATCAGCTGTTGTATTTCATCACATGGTGTTTAGACCCATGTTTTCACTGGCAGATCTATGAAAGGGGAGGAACTACCAACATCAGAGCTGAATGTGCTGTGAGAGTTTCTCAGAGCAGGAGGAGCCGAGCCTGGCCAGTCAGTAACGTCTGGGTGGGGTTAAAAAGTTGTGCTTGATCCAGGAAGAGGAGGGTTGTGAGAGTTGCATTGTGTATCAGCACTCAGAAATAGTGCACCTGTCAGATAACTATATAATTAACCCGTGTTCCCAGAGGAACCTGATTTACAGGGTACAAGGTTCCTTTTTCTTTCTGTCTTCTCACAACAGGGTTGTGTAACAAAATACTTGCTGAATTCCCTTTATGCTCCTCACTAAAGAAAACAAATCTGTAAATGGATGAATAAAAAATAAGACACAACAACAAACAATTTCTTGTAGTTGAGAGCAGAGGATGAGTTCAGGAGTCTCCCAGCCTGAGGAAAGAAGCTGCTCTGTAGTCTGGTGGTGAAGCAGACTAGTAACACCTGCACTTCTAAATGTTTGTTGTGAAAAGATGAAACATTTTTTGGTCCATATTCTGCTCTAACTGGGTTCATTGTCCTGACCGGTCAGATTCTGTGGTGGATATTTTGTGCTTGGTGTTTGTTTCTTCCTCTGTTGTGCTTGCAGAGGTGCATTGAGAGGCTGGGCGGAGCTTCCCACTCACCTGAGCTGCTGACACACGCTCACCTGCAGCAGGTTGGCAGTTAGTCTTGCTGATAAAGCCCTGCTCTCCACGCTACCTGCTTCCAGGTGATTTCATCAGTTCGATGTGGTACATGGCTCCTGTTAGATCGTCGTTTTGTATGACTTGTAGTTTTTTCGTGTTCACTCTACACACAGTGTTCACCTGCACCTGCACCTCTGCAGCCAGCAGCCTCACCCTGTGCTCACCAGAGTCTCAACTCACCACGCTACCTCACCTCCACCTGTACGGTTTTCATCAGATATGACGACGACAGCAAAATCTGGCCTGAAGTCAGTTTCCTCAGACAGAACAACGGTTCTTCTAACATGTTCTTGTCACTTTGTAGAAAGTCTTTCACAAACAATTAGTGCGTATCTTTTGTGTTATTCATCAAAACCACTAACTGCATTATTTGGATATAAACATAGATACCAAGCAAAGTTAAATTTGTCCCAGTAAAACTAAAAATGCCATCTGTTATATGAATGTGTCTCTGAATGCACTGACTTTGCTTGATCTGGCACTTAATTACACAAAAGCATTATTATTTGATGTCATATTTGTGTGAACGTTTGAAGGACAAATACAGCTACTGAAAGTTTATTTCTGCCTAAATATGACTTGATCTCATTCTTGAGCTTCATAATATAAAGATCTGAGCTCAGGAGACAGCTTGAAATCATTTTAAAGGACCATTACAACAGAAAATGGGCCTTTTCACCTGCCAAAAACTGATTGAAGGCCAAATACAGTTACTGAAAGGTCATTTTCAGAAATAAATTTCAAGTTGAGAGCAGAGGATGAGTTCAGGAGTCTCCCAGCCTGAGGAAAGAAGCTGCTCTGTAGTCTGGTGGTGAAGCAGACTAGTAACACCTGCACTTCTTAATGTTTGTTGTGAAAACATGAAACATTTTGGCTTTTTTTTGTACATATTCTGCTCTAACTGGGTTTATGTACTGAAGCACCGTGTCTATCATGGCCTTTACGATCACCCATGGAGCAGTGACAACAGATACAGTGCTAAGAAGGGATAAGGGACAGAGGAATGATTATGAAAAGTGGATAACCTCAAACAAACTCACTAACATGATTCATTTATTGATATTCTGGTCGTCTTTAGCTGTAAGTTAAATCAGTGCTGACACAAGGCACAGGAATATGATGGTTTAACTTATTTCTGCTTTTTTTCTTCAGCATTCAATCAACACACGGTCTGTTGTCTGTAGACGATGATTTCCAAAAATATTACCTCACATTTTGAGTGTTTCTGAGAAGACGTGGAGCCCAGTTATTCCTAAAGTGTGATTGGTCGAAGCCTGTAAAGCTTTGTATTATTCCCATTTTACTCCTGCATGATTGTTGTGGAATGTTAAATAAAAAAAGTTGTGTAATAAATCTGAAAGTAACACATTCTCCTGAAATATTGTGTTGGAGTGTTTTCCTGTATGAGAGAGCCAACATGTCACAAACTTAAAATCATCTCAGAATTGTGCTGTTTCTGGTGAAATGACCCATCAGCTCCATGATAACATGGAGGTTATCTGACTGCCTTCATTGATCTCCCTGTGTGTGTTTCTGTTCCCACAATATCTTGAAAAAATGATCGATTTAAATGAAATTTAGCAGGAAAACAAGTGATTCTGGTGATATTCTGACAGTTAAAGGAAGAACACACAGTCATCTATTCATTTATGTGTTTATTTATTTATTTGAAGGTTTTGAACAAAGACTTTTCATAACTGCTTCTTAAAATTGTTACTACACATTGACATGATATCAGTCTTAACAAGACGATCAACAAACTATTTTCAGAGGGTTAATTTTGAAACTATACAAGCTGATATTTTACTGATGTTTTTCATGCAGGTTTTGGTTACATAAAAAAAATGGAAATATGATTTTGAAACATTAAAACAGAGGCACACTATGAAGGACAGACAGCAGTATGTGCAAAACTAAAAAGTAAAGATGAAGTACACAAAATATGTTCATGAAGATTTGGTACAAATAAAAATTACATAAAAATCTTAAAACTCAACAATTCAAACAGATACACACATTTTACACACCACATGTTTCTGACAAAAACTGATTCATCATTTCACATCTTGCATATGTAATATTTCCCAAATGTTCAGTAAATGTAGCTCACAAGTCAAATTTCAACAAACAAGATGGTCAATCACTCTGTAGGAAACAATCACAGTTTCACTAAACTGAGAAGAAAAAAACAAAACAATATAAAATCCAAGAAAAATCATCATCGTCCCACCTCCTATGTTTGATCAGTGCAGTGCAGACACACCTCAACATGTACAGCACCACAGATGAGTCTCTCTTTAATCTCCTGTCTACTTGAGCTCACACAACTCTGCTGTGGTACCAGTACCGTTTGGAAGCCAAAGTCCAGGATAGAGAGGCTGAGTGAACGTGGTCTGGACTCTGTGGAGGAGAGTGATGGTTTCAGAGATGCTGTAGTAAGACAGAGTACCTGCACTATGATCCAGGTAAACTCCTATTGTGGAGGACTGAGGGCCTGAGATGGAAGTACCAATATCATTATGTCTGAATTTATAACCTCCACTGTAACATCTTAATGACCAGGATTTGTCATTATTTCCAAATCCACATTCAGTCCAGTTCCCTGTTCTGCTAATGTTCTTGTATGCAACTGCTATATCAACCATCCCGGTCCACTTCACCTCCCAGTAACAACGTCCAGTCAGACCCTCTCTACTCAGGACCTGCCACCTTTCACCAAATCTGTGTGGGTGAGCTGAATATACCTGGTCTACTGACATTAATGTTGCTTTTCTGTTCCTGTCACTTAATAACAAACGTTTGTATGCTGTGTTTGGATCCAGTGTGATTTCACAAGAATACTTGAGAAGTTCAGTTCTGGTTCTGGGCTCTGCTTGAGGCAGTAAAACATCCACTTCAGTCACTGCCAGTGAGATCTTTGTCCACTCCTCACTCAGGACAGCCTGAAGTTTATCTCTGGCCTCCGACACAGCTGCTGTCACACCCTCAAAAGAGCACAGAGGACGTATAACAATGCTGGGTAAGTCTTTAGGTTCGCTCAGACGTGACAGTGAGAAGTAGTTGTTCAGGAAATGGAGTTGATCTTCAGTGTGTGAGAGCTTCTCCAGCTCAGTGTCTTTCCTCCGCAGCTCAGTGATCTCCTGCTGCAGCTCCTCCTCAAGATCTTTAGCTCGACTCACTTCAGTTTTCTGCTGTGATCTGATCTGCTGCTTCACTTCAGAGCTTCTCTTCTCAATGAGACGGATCAACTGGGTGAATGTCTTCTCACTGTCCTCCACAGCTTTGTCAGCAGAAAGAT
Source organism: Pagrus major (assembly GCF_040436345.1). Lineage (NCBI taxonomy): Eukaryota > Metazoa > Chordata > Actinopteri > Spariformes > Sparidae > Pagrus > Pagrus major. The sequence goes on from NC_133227.1 coordinate 26,864,014, forward strand.
TGATAGCCTCCACCCTCCGCTGAAGCACCTTGACGTCTTTCTCTCTGTCCTGGATTCTCTGTTGGATTGTTTGCTGACTCGCCCCGAGCTCCGTCTGCCTCTCAGCTCTTTCTGCTGCAGCAGAGACTGTGTCATGGCCTTTATGATCATCCATGGAGCAGAGATAACAGATACACTGCTGATCAGTGCGGCAGAAAATCTTCATCACCTCGTCATGGCGAGAGCAGATGTTCTCCTGCAGCTTTAAGGTGGCTTCAACCAGCTTGTGTTTCTTTAACAGAGCTACATCATAGTGAGGCTGGAGGTGTTGCTCACAGTATGAGAGCATACACACCAGACAGGACTTGAAGGCTTTCAGCTTCTTCCCAGTGCAGAAGTCACAGGCCACGTCTCCAGGTCCAGCATAGGAATGATCAGGTGAAGCAGCTTGAAGTTGTACTTTCTTCAGTTCCTCCACCAACTCTGCAAACATGATGTTTTTCACCAGGACAGGCCTCGGTGTGAAGCTCTGCCTGCACTGAGGGCAGCTGTGTGCTTCCTTGTCTTTCTCCGTGTCCCAGCAGTCTTTAATACAGCTCATGCAGTAGCTGTGCCCACAGGGAATAGTCACTGGATCCTTCAGAAGATCCAGACAGATTGAACAGCTCAGTTTCTCTCGATCCAGCTGAAGCACTTGCTGCGCCATTTCTCCTCCAGACGACAGTGAATGTCAGTGAGTTCGACTTTGTTAACAGATAAAAGCTGAGCTCATTTCCTTGATGTTTAGTCACTTATCTGTAGTGTATGAGCCTATCAGCTGTTGTACTTCATCACATGGTGTTCAGATCCATCTTTACACTGGTAGATTTATGAAATGGGAGGGAGCAATAAATGTCTGAGCTGAATGGACTTTGAGAGTTTCTCAGAGCAGGGAGAGCCGAGCCTGGACAATAAAACAATAATAAATAAAGTTGGATTGGGGTTATAAAGTTGTGCTCCTCTCCAAGAAGAGAACCGATGTGAGGGTTGCAGCGTGACTCTCGCACTAAGTCATAGTTCATCTCTCAGAGAGAAATTAAAGTTTTGGTTTTCAACTACAAACGTAATTTTGAAAATCCATGTAAAGCTTCATCTTTCTGGGACAAATTGACAGGTTGGATTGGGCCTCTACCGGAGCCAGAGCTGCTTCCAGATTGGGCTATTAACTAAATGCCGAGAAGCAAGAAAGATTATGGTAATAACTATTCAGTTATCTAAATGCTGTTGTTGCTTTGCATTTACACAGGTTGAGGCTTTGAGGAAACTTGTCAAAGAATGTGGTTCTGACTCAAAAGGCTCCTAAATGGGTCTCCTTGTTTTGAGGGAAGGATGTATTTCCATTTCAAGCTGGCTGGGCAGTGATCATGTTAAACTGACCTTGTGAACTTGGACATGATGCAGATACTTTGCTGTCAATCCACATTTTCCCAAACATTTTCACCTCTGATTTTGCAGTGGAGTTAGTAACTCATACCAAGCTATGGCAGCCAGAGAGACTGACTCAGTAAATGTGAAGGAAGAGTGGCTGCAGCTTCTCATCCAGAACTTTTCATCTGCCCAGAAGAAGAATTTGCCACGATAACAGACGACACTAGAATCGCTGACTCGTGGTTGTACGCCTCCTCCACCTGTCAAGTTACACTTTACATCCGTGTCTGTCCATAGGGAGTGAAGACTCTGAAGAAATGTAATAAAGGTGTTAAGTGTAGTGGTTGCTGAAATGTAAGTTATCACTATGTAGACGTGTGTGAATACAGTGAATAACTTCCAGTGAGAAACATGTTGTCTTCACTTAGAGACTATTTACGTATAAAATGATGCACAAGACTCCTTTTTTTCTTTTTGATGTAATGCTGCAGCTGAAAAACAACAGCATCTTGTCTTTTAATATTTCACTACACTTCCACATGTTCGCCAAAAGTCACAAATTGAAATCTAAAACTGTAGAAGCATTAGTGGGCAGATTTTTAGCTTGAAGAGCTTTCTAAGCTGAGTATCCTGGAAATTGTTTGTAGTCTTATATTTAGACTTACACTGATGAATCATGCACTCATCACATATTTATTTAGGGGACAAAACTTCCTGTTTCAAGCCTGTTTCCCTTTTGTTGAATGATTTGATGAATAAGTGCCACGACCGCACATAAAAAATATTATAAAAGATATTTTAAGATGTATCAATTAATGCTGCAATAAACTGAAATTTGCAAACATCTTTATTTTTTTTAAATCACTGGTTGTTTTGATCCTAAACTTGGCAGGAGAGAGACTCTGGAAGCAACTTTTGGAAATCACTAAAAGCATTTTTAATTCCTTAAAGTGAGCATTTATAAAATACAAATAATATAAAAGTGTCTGATTAAGGCCTATGCAGGATTATTCCTATATATCTATATTTTACTAGCTTCAACACCTGAGGAGTATCAGCTCTGCTCACCCACAATATTACCTCAACGTTATCTTGATCAATTTGCAGCCACTGCTTTAAATGCATACAATCAAATAACCTGCAAGGTGTGTGATTATTATCTACAGGAAAGCAGCATTCAACCTCAACAAACCCAACATGAACTCACTACACAATGTATTCAAGTCAGTGTTGATGTAGTGGTGAGGTAGGTTACGTGGAAAAACAGGTGATTCTTGCGCCATCTGCTGTTGGTGTCTGCACATAGAAGTGAGATTAGTTCATATAAACTGCAGCACAACAGCTGCCAAAATAAACAAGCATTCATTAATGAACAGCAAAATACAAATCCAGTGACAGTCAGCAAGATCAAGTGAAAAGGAAACAGCTTGTGGTCTGTTCATCTGCACACTGCAGCAGACTAGTCTCTGTTAATGAGCTTTGTTCCCTCCACTGTGCAACTTACAGTTCATCTTTGCACTATTGTCCTCTGGTGCTGAACAGCAGAGCAAAGGGACTGGTTCAGGTCTGATCCCTACACCACAGTTGAAGCCAGATCACATCTTTAAGAGTCCTGCAGTTTAAACAGTGTTATTGGGTTCCTCCTGTTCTGTCGGCCTCCACTGTCGCCCCGTTATTTTCAGACTCTCTGAGGTACAAATTGTGAAAATGCTAAAAATGGTGAAAGGTCAAACAACAGTCTGCTCACCAGAGAAAGAGATTAACAGCTGAAAGAGTTTCTTCTTTTGGAGCTTCATGCCTTCACAGAGACAGAGGGTCTTTTCTCACTCCTTGGCCACTGTAAAGACAATGAGAGCAGATGCTTTCATAGTTTTTACACTGATCATCTGTGGGTTTTAAATGCAGATGGTGTCTTGCATTGCAGTTTTAATGTTTTTGCAGCCATCTTTAGGCTCTATAGCCAGGGCTGACAATGAGGGGGTCAATAGGGGAAAGCTTTCTGGGCTCCAGCCTCTAGGGGGGGCCGTTGGAGACCAGCATTAATCATGTTCATCCTAATGTAGGTGATGATAACCACATTTAATTTAGATTCAATGTGCTAATCATTACACTTATACAATATATATTTCATTATTTGTCTTTATATTTAGACATTTATCTATTCTTTTTTTTTTTTTACGTTGCAAGAGAGACAGTAAACACATCATGATGTGAAAATAATTTCATGATTCTGCTTTTTCTGATAAAATGACCCATCAACTCCAACATGAAGTGGATGTTATTTGATTAGCCTTCATCACCCTCCCTGTGTGTTTGTTACCAAAATACCTTAAAAACTGAGTGATTGAAGAAAAGAGTTAGAAGTCAAATTGCTCTAGATATAATATTTAGGCAGTTTGATTTATCAAAGAATAGAGGTTTACTGTTAAAATGATGACAAGTCAGTTATTTATTCATGTTTTCATTTATTTTAAGGGTTTTGAACAATGATTTTCAGATGTTTCCTAAAAAAGTTACCGTGTAAAGACACTTTACAACTCTTCCAAAGATGAGGAGAAAACTCTTTTTCAGAAGGTAAAATTTGATTCATATCTGTTTCCCCAGCATCACTAATTTTACTGAGTAATGTGAATTTGCAGTATCATTACAATAACAACATAGTATGCAGCACAGACGGCAGTATGTAAACTACTAAAGAGAAAACAAATGGCACAAATCATGTTCATGAAGATGTGGTACAACTTAAATCACCTTTATCTTTAGAATAAAACATTACTACTATTACTTACAATACATATTTACATACATCACTTTTATTCATTTTGTAGTTTTTGACATAATTGATGACAAAAGTCAACTCTAAGTAGGACAACAACAGATTTTTCATCAGACATTTTGTTTAACTAATATTTCACACACACGGTATAAAATGGAAATGTTTTAGTAAATATCCAATTTCAACAAACAACATAGTTTAATCCCTATGTAGCAAATAAAGAGATTTTGTTTCATGTCACCATTTCATTGAATTGACAAAGAAACAAACAAAAAACAATATAAAATCCAAGAAAAATCATCATCGTCCCACCTCCTATGTTTGATCAGTGCAGTGCAGACACACCTCAGCATGTACAGCACCACAGATGAGTCTCTCTTTAATCTCCTGTCTACTTGAGCTCACACAACTCTGCTGTGGTACCAACGCTGTTTGGAAGCCAAAATCCAGGATAGAGAGGCTGAGTGAACGTGGTCTGGACTCTGTGGAGGAGAGTGATGGTTTCAGAGACGCTGTAGTAAGACAGAGTACCTGCACTATGATCCAGGTAAACTCCTATTGTGGAGGACTGAGGGCCTGAGATGGAAGTAGCAATATAATTATGTCTGAATGTATAACCTCCACTGTTACATCTTAATGACCAGGATTTGTCATTATATCCAAATACACATTCAGTACCGTACCCTGTTCTGCTAATGTTCTTGTATGCAACTGCTATACAGACGTACCCGCTCCACTTCACCTCCCAGTAACAACGTCCAGTCAGACCCTCTCTACTCAGGACCTGCCACCTTTCACCAAATCTGTCTGGATGAGCTGAATATACCTGGTCTACTGACAATGTTGCTTTTCTGTTCCTGTCACTTAATGACAAACTTGTGTTTGCTGTGTTTGGATCCAGTGTGATTTCACAAGAATACTTGAGAAGTTCAGTTCTGGTTCTGGGCTCTGCTTGAGGCAGTAAAACATCCACTTCAGTCACTGCCAGTGAGATCTTTGTGCACTCCTCACTCAGGACAGCCTGAAGTTTATCTCTGGCCTCCGACACAGCTGCTGTCACACCCTCAAAAGAGCACAGAGGACGTATAACAATGCTGGGTAAGTCTTTAGGTTCGCTCAGACGTGACAGTGAGAAGTAGTTGTTCAGGAAATGGAGATGATCTTCTGTGTGTGAGAGCTTCTCCAGCTCAGTGTCTTTCCTCCGCAGCTCAGTGATCTCCTGCTGCAGCTCCTCCTCAAGATCTTTAGCTCGACTCACTTCAGTTTTCTGCTGTGATCTGATCTGCTGCTTCACTTCAGAGCTTCTCTTCTCAATGAGACGGATCAAGTCGGTGAATGTCTTCTCGCTGTCCTCCACAGCTTTGTCAGCAGAAAGATTGATAGCCTCCACCCTCCGCTGAAGCACCTTGACGTCTTTCTCTCTGTCCTGGATTCTCTGTTGGATTGTTTGCTGACTCGCCCCGAGCTCCGTCTGCCTCTCAGCCCTTTCTGCTGCAGCAGAGACTTTGACATGGCCTTCATGATCATCCATGGAGCAGAGATAACAGATACACTGCTGATCAGTGCGGCAGAAAATCTTCATCACCTCGTCATGGCGAGAGCAGATGTTCTCCTGAAGCTTTAAGGTGGCTTCAACCAGCTTGTGTTTCTTTAATGGAGCCAGACTGTAGTGAGGCTGGAGGTGTTGCTCACAGTATGAAAGCATACACACCAGACAGGACTTGAAGGCTTTCAGCTTCTTCCCAGTGCAGTAGTCACAGGCCACGTCTCCAGGTCCAGCATAGGAATGATCAGGTGAAGAAGCTTGAAGTTGTACTTTCTTCAGTTCCTCCACGAACTCTGCTAACATGGTGTTTTTCACCAGGACAGGCCTCGGTGTGAAGCTCTGCCTGCACTGAGGGCAGCTGTGTGCTTCCTTGTCTTTCTCCGTGTCCCAGCAGTCTTTAATACAGCTCATGCAGTAGCTGTGCCCACAGGGAATGGTCACCGGATCCTTCAGAAGATCCAGACAGATTGAACAGCTCAGTTTCTCTCGATCCAGCTGAAGCACATGCTGCGCCATTTCTCCTCCAGACGACAGTGAATGTCAGTAAGTTTCACTTTCTGTCACCAGATAAAAGCTGAGCTCATTTCCTTGTTGTTAAGTCACTGGTCTGTAGTGTATGAGCCTATCAGCTGTTGCATTTCATCACATGGTGTTTAGACCCATGTTTTCACTGGCAGATCTATGAAAGGGGAGGGAACTACCAACGTCAGAGCTGAATGTGCTGTGAGAGTTTCTCAGAGCAGGAGGAGCCGAGCCTGGCCAGTCAGTAACGTCTGGGTGGGGTTAAAAAGTTGTGTTTAATCCAGGAAGAGGAGGGTTGTGAGAGTTGCATTGTGTATCAGTGCTCAGAAATAGTGCACCACTCAGATAATTATATAATTAACCCGTGTTCCCAGAGGAACCTGATTTACAGGGTACAAGGTTCCTTTTTCTTTCTGTCATCTCACAACAGGGTTGTTTAACAAAATACTTGCTGAATTCCCTTTATGCTCCTCACTAAAGAAAACAAATCTGTAAATGGATGAATAAAAAATAAGACACAACAACAAACAATTTCTTGTAGTTGAGAGCGGAGGATGAGTTCAGGAGTCTCCCAGCCTGAGGAAAGAAGCTGCTCTGTAGTCTGGTGGTGAAGCAGACTAGTAACACCTGTACTTCTACATGTTTGTTGTGAAAAGATTTTGGCTTTTTTTGGTCCATATTCTGCTCTGACTGGGTTTATGTACTGAAGCACCGTGTCTATCATGGCCTTTACGATCACCCATGGAGCAGTGATAACAGATACAGTGCTAAGAAGGGATAAGGGACCGAGGGATGATTATGAAAAGTGGATAACCTAAAACAAACTCACTAACATGATTCATTTATTGATATTCTGGTCGTCTTTAGCTGTAAGTTAAATCAGTGCTGACACAAGGCACAGGAATATGATGGTTTAACTTATTTCTGCTTTTTTCCCCTTCAGCATTCAATTAACACACGGTCTGTTGTCTGTAGATGATGATTTCCAAAAATATTACCTCACATTTTGAGTGTTTCTGAGAAGACGTGGAGCCCAGTTATTCCTAAAGTGTGATTGGTCGAAGCCTGTAAAGCTTTGTATTATTCCCATTTTACTCCTGCATGATTGTTGTGGAATGTTAAAAAAGAAAAGTTGTGTAATAAATCTGAAAGTAACACATTCTCCTGAAATATTGTGTTGGAGTGTTTTCCTGTATGAAAGAGCCAACATGTCACAAACTTAAAATCATTTCACAATTGTGCTGTTTCTGGTGAAATGACCCATCAGCTCCATGATAACATGGAGGTTATCTGACTGCCTTCATTGATATCCCTGTGTGTGTTTCTGTTCCCACAATATCTCGAAAAACTGATCGATTTAAATGAAATTTAGCAGGAAAACAAGTGATTCTGGTGATATTCTGACAGTTAAAGGAAGAACACAGTCACCTATTCATTTATGTGTTTATTTATTTATTTGAAGGTTTTGAACAAAGACTTTTCATGAATGCTTCTTAAAATTGTTACTACATATTGACATGATATCAGTCTCAACAAGACGATCAACAAACTATTTTCAGAGGGTTAATTTTGAAACTATACAAGCTGATATTTTACTGATGTTTTTCATGCAGGTTTTGGTTACATAAAAAAAATAAAAATGTGATTTTGAAACATTAAAACAGAAGCACACTATGAAGGACAGACAGCAGTATGTGCAAAACTAAAAAGTAAAGATGAAGTACACAAAATATGTTCTTGAAGATTTGGTACAAATAAAATTACATAAAAATCTTAAAACTCAACAATCCAAACAGATTCACACATTTTACACACCACATGTTTCTGATGTAAGTCAGCCTGACAAAAACTGATTCATCATTTCACATCTTGCATATGAAATATTTCCCAAATGTTCAGTAAATGTAGCTCACGAGTCAAATTTTTAACAAACAAGATGGTCTAATCACTCTGTAGGAAACAATCACAGTTTCTCTAAACTGAGAAGAAAAAAACAAAACAATATAAAATCCAATAAAAGTCATCATCGTCCCACCTCCTATGTTTGATCAGTGCAGTGCAGACACACCTCAACATGTACAGCACCACAGAGGAGTCTCTCTTTAATCTCCTGTCTACTTGAGCTCACACAACTCTGCTGTGGTACAAGTACCGTTTGGAAGCCAAAGTCCAGGATAGAGAGGCTGAGTGAACGTGGTCTGGACTCTGTGGAGGAGAGTGATGGTTTCAGAGACGCTGTAGTAAGACAGAGTACCTGCACTATGATCCAGGTAAACTCCTATTGTGGAGGACTGAGGGCCTGAGATGGAAGTATCAATATCGTTATGTCTGAATGTATAACCTCCACTGTCACATATTAATGACCAGGATTTGTCATTATATCCAAATCCACATTCAGTACTGGTCCCTGTTCTGCTAATGTTCTTGTATGCAACTACTATACAAACTCTCCCGCTCCAATTCACCTCCCAGTAACAACGTCCAGTCAGACCCTCTCTACTCAGGACCTGCCACCTTTCCCCAAATCTGTCTGGGTGAGCTGAATATACCTGGTCTACTGACATGAATGTTGCTTTTCTGTTCCTGTCACTTAATGACAAACGTTTGTTTGCTGTGTTTGGATCCAGTGAGATTTCACAAGAATACTTGAGAAGTTCAGTTCTGGTTCTGGGCTCTGCTTGAGGCAGTAAAACATCCACTTCAGTCACTGCCAGTGAGATCTTTGTCCACTCCTCACTCAGGACAGCCTGAAGTTTATCTCTGGCCTCCGACACAGCTGCTGTCACACCCTCAAAAGAGCACAGAGGACGTATAACAATGCTGGGTAAGTCTTTAGGTTCGCTCAGACGTGACAGTGAGAAGTAGTTGTTCAGGAAATGGAGATGATCTTCTGTGTGTGAGAGCTTCTCCAGCTCAGTGTCTTTCCTCCGCAGCTCAGTGATCTCCTGCTGCAGCTCCTCCTCAAGATCTTTAGCTCGACTCACTTCAGTTTTCTGCTGTGATCTGATCTGCTGCTTCACTTCAGAGCTTCTCTTCTCAATGAGACGGATCAACTGGGTGAATGTCTTCTCGCTGTCCTCCACAGCTTTGTCAGCAGAAAGATTGATAGCCTCCACCCTCCGCTGAAGCACCTTGACGTCTTTCTCTCTGTCCTGGATTCTCTGTTGGATTGTTTGCTGACTCGCCCCGAGCTCCGTCTGCCTCTCAGCCCTTTCTGCTGCAGCAGAGACTGTGTCATGGCCTTTATGATCAGCCATGGAGCAGAGATAACAGATACACTGCTGATCAGTGCGGCAGAAAATCTTCATCACCTCGTCATGGCGAGAGCAGATGTTCTCCTGAAGCTTTAAGGTGGCTTCAACCAGCTTGTGTTTCTTGAATGTAGCCACACTGTAGTGAGGCTGGAGGTGTTGCTCACAGTAAGAAGCCATACACACCAGACAGGACTTGAAGGCTTTCAGCTTCTTCCCAGTGCAGAAGTCACAGGCCACGTCTCCAGGTCCAGCATATAAATGATCAGGTGAAGCAGCTTGAAGTTGTACTTTCTTCACTTCCTCCACTAACTCTGCTAACATGGTGTTTTTCACCAGGACAGGCCTCGGTGTGAAGCTCTGCCTGCACTGAGGGCAGCTGTGTGCTTCCTTGTCATTCTCCGTGTCCCAGCAGTCTTTAATACAGCTCATGCAGTAGCTGTGCCCACAGGGAATAGTCACCGGATCCTTCAGAAGATCCAGACAGATTGAACAGCTCAGTTTCTCTCGATCCAGCTGCGACATTTCTCCTCGAGACGACAGTGAATGTCAATAAGTTTCACTCTCTGTTTCCAGATAAAAGCTGAGCTCATTTCCTTGATGTTAAGTCACTGGTCTGTAGTGTATGAGCCTATCAGCTGTTGCATTTCATCACATGGTGTTTAGACCCATGTTTTCACTGGCAGATCTATGAAAGGGGAGGAACTACCAACGTCAGAGCTGAATGTGCTGTGAGAGTTTCTCAGAGCAGGAGGAGCCGAGCCTGGCAAGTCAGTAACGTCTGGGTGGGGTTAAAAAGTTGTGCTTGATCCAGGAAGAGGAGGGTTGTGAGAGTTGCATTGTGTATCAGCACTCAGAAATAGTGCACCTCTCAGATAATTATATAATTAACCCGTGTTCCCAGAGGAACCTGATTTACAGGGTACAAGGTTCCTTTTTCTCTGTATCATCTCACAACAGGGTTGTTTGACAAAATACTTGCTGAATTCCCTTTATGCTCCTCACTAAAAACCCCCAAATGCAAATGGATTAAAAAATAAGACACAACAACAAACAATTTCTTGTAGTTGAGAGCAGAGGATGAGTTCAGGAGTCTCCCAGCCTGAGGAAAGAAGCTGCTCTGTAGTCTGGTGGTGAAGCAGACTAGTAACACCTGTACTTCTAAATGTTTGTTGTGAAAAGATGAAACATTTTTTGGTCCATATTCTGCTCTAACTGGGTTCATTGTCCTGACCGGTCAGATTCTGTGGTGGATATTTTGTGCTTGGTGTTTGTTTCTTCCTCTGTTGTGCTTGCAGAGGTGCATTGAGAGGCTGGGCGGAGCTTCCCACTCACCTGAGCTGCTGACACACGCTCACCTGCAGCAGGTTGGCAGTTAGTCTTGCTGATAAAGCCCTGCTCTCCACGCTACCTGCTTCCAGGTGATTTTATCAGTTCGATGTGGCACATGGCTCCTGTTAGATCGTCGTTTTGTATGACTTGTAGTTTTTTCGTGTTCACTCTACACACAGTGTTCACCTGCACCTGCACCTCTGCAGCCAGCAGCCTCACCCTGTGCTCACCAGAGTCTCAACTCACCACGCTACCACACCTCCACCTGTACGGTTTTCATCAGATATGACGACGACAACAAAATCTGGCCTGAACACGTCAGTTTCCTCAGACAGAACAATGGTTCTTCTAACATGTTCTTGTCACGTTGTAGAAAGTCTTTCACAAACAATTAGTGTGTGTCTTTTGTGTTATTCATCAAAACCACTAACTGCATTATTTAGTTATAAACATAGATACCAAGCAAAATTTGATATATTTTTCTTAAAAAGTTAAATTTGTCCCAGTAAAATTAAAAATGCCATCTGTTATATGAATGTGTTTCTGAATGCACTGACTTTGCTTGATCTGGCACTTAATTACACAAAAGCATTATTATTTGATGTCATATTTGTGTGAACGTTTGAAGGACAAATACAGTTACTGAAAGTTTATTTCTGCCTAAATATGACTTGATCTCATTCTTGAGCTTCATAATATAAAGATCTGAGCTCACGAGACAGTTTGAAATCCTTTTAAAGGACCATTACAACAGAAAATGTGCCTTTTCACCTGCCAAAAACTGATTGAAGGCCAAATACAGTTACTGAAAAGTCATTTTCAGAAATAAATGTCAAGTTGAGAGCAGGGGATGAGTTCAGGAGTCTCCCAGCCTGAGGAAAGAAGCTGCTCTGTAGTCTGGTGGTGAAGCAGACTAGTAACACCTGCACTTCTAAATGTTTGTTGTGAAAACATGAAACATTTTGGCTTTTTTTTGTACATATTCTGCTCTAACTGGGTTTATGTACTGAAGCACCGTGTCTATCATGGCCTTTACGATCACCCATGGAGCAGTGATAACAGATACAGTGCTAAGAAGGGATAAGGGACGAGGGATGATTATGAAAAGTGGATAACCTCAAACAAACTCACTAACATGATTCATTTATTTATATTCTGGTCGTCTTTAGCTGTAAGTTAAATCAGTGCTGACACAAGGCACAGGAATATGATGGTTTAACTTATTTCTGCTTTTTTTCCCTTCAGCATTCAATCAACACACGGTCTGTTGTCTGTAGACGATGATTTCCAAAAATATTACCTCACATTTTGAGTGTTTCTGAGAAGACGTGAAGCCCAGTTATTCCTAAAGTGTGATTGGTCGAAGCCTGTAAAGCTTTGTATTATTCCCATTTTACTCCTGCATGATTGTTGTGGAATGTTAAAAAAAAAAAAGTTGTGTAATAAATCTGAAAGTAACACATTCTCCTGAAATATTGTGTTGGAGTGTTTTCCTGTATGAAAGAGCCAACATGTCACAAACTTAATCATCTCAGAATTGTGCTGTTTCTGGTGAAATGACCCATCAGCTCCATGATAACATGGAGGTTATCTGACTGCCTTCATTGATCTCCCTGTGTGTGTTTCTGTTCCCACAATATCTTGAAAAACTGATCGATTTAAATGAAATTTAACAGGAAAACAAGTGATTCTGGTGATATTCTGACAGTTAAAGGAAGAACACACAGTCACCTATTCATTCATGTGTTTATTTATTTATTTGAAGGTTTTGAACAAAGACTTTTCATGAATGCTTCTTAAAATTGTTACTACATATTGACATGATATCAGTCTTAACAAGACGATCAACAAACTATTTTCAGAGGGTTAATTTTGAAACTATACAAGCTGATATTTTACTGATGTTTTTCATGCAGGTTTTGGTTACATAAAAAAAATAGAAATGTGATTTTGAAACATTGAAACAGAGGCACACTATGAAGGACAGACAGAAGTATGTGCAAAACTAAAAAGTAAAGATGAAGTACACAAAATATGTTCTTGAAGATTTGGTACAAATAAAATTACATAAAAATCTTAAAACAAAAAAACCCCCTCAAAAATCCAAACAGATTCACACATTTTACACACCACATGTTTCTGACAAAAACTGATTCATCATTTCACATCTTGCATATGTAATATTTCCCAAATGTTCAGTAAATGTAGCTCACAAGTCAAATTTCAACAAACACGATGCTTTAATCACTCTGTAGGAAACAATCACAGTTTCTCTAAATTGAGAAGAAAAAAACAAAACTATATAAAATCCAAGAAAAATCATCATCGTCCCACCTCCTGTGTTTGATCAGTGCAGTGCAGACACTCCTCAACATGTACAGCACCACAGATGAGTCTCTCTTTAATCTCCTGTCTACTTGAGCTCACACAACTCTGCTGTGGTACCAGTACTGCCCGGAAGCCAAAATCCAGCATAGAGAGGCTGAGTGAACGTGGTCTGGACTCTGTGGAGGAGAGTGATGGTTTCAGAGACGCTGTAGTAAGACAGAGTACCTGCACTATGATCCAGGTAAACTCCTATTGTGGAGGACTGAGGGCCTGAGATGGAAGTAACAATATCATTATGTCTGAATTTATAACCTCCACTGTTACATATTAATGACCAGGATTTGTCATTATATCCAAATACACATTCAGTACGGGTCCCTGTTCTGCTAATGTTCTTGTATGCAACTGCTATACGAACCGTCCCGCTCCACTTCACCTCCCAGTAACAACGTCCAGTCAGACCCTCTCTACTCAGGACCTGCCACCTTTCACCAAATCTGTCTGGGTGAGCTGAATATACCTGGTCTACTGACATTAATGTTGCTTTTCTGTTCCTGCCACTTAATGACAAACGTGTGTTTGCTGTGTTTGGATCCAGTGTGATTTCACAAGAATACTTGAGAAGTTCAGTTCTGGTTCTGGGCTCTGCTTGAGGCAGTAAAACATCCACTTCAGTCACTGCCAGTGAGATCTTTGTCCACTCCTCACTCAGGACAGCCTGAAGTTTATCTCTGGCCTCCGACACAGCTGCTGTCACACCCTCAAAAGAGCACAGAGGACGTATAACAATGCTGGGTAAGTCTTTAGGTTCGCTCAGACGTGACAGTGAGAAGTAGTTGTTCAGGAAATGGAGATGATCTTCAGTGTGTGAGAGTTTCTCCAGCTCAGTGTCTTTCCTCCGCAGCTCAGTGATCTCCTGCTGCAGCTCCTCCTCAAGATCTTTAGCTCGACTCACTTCAGTTTTCTGCTGTGATCTGATCTGCTGCTTCACTTCAGAGCTTCTCTTCTCAATGAGACGGATCAAGTCGGTGAATGTCTTCTCGCTGTCCTCCACAGCTTTGTCAGCAGAAAGATTGATAGCCTCCACCCTCCGCTGAAGCACCTTGACGTCTTTCTCTCTGTCCTGGATTCTCTGTTGGATTGTTTGCTGACTCGCCCCGAGCTCCGTCTGCCTCTCAGCCCTTTCTGCTGCAGCAGAGACTGTGTCATGGCCTTTATGATCATCCATGGAGCAGAGAATACAGATACACTGCTGATCAGTGCGGCAGAAAATCTTCATCACCTCGTCATGGCGAGAGCAGATGTTCTCCTGAAGCTTTAAGGTGGCTTCAACCAGCTTGTGTTTCTTGAATGTAGCCACACTGTAGTGAGGCTGGAGGTGTTGCTCACAGTAAGAGGCCATACACACCAGACAGGACTTGAAGGCTTTCAGCTTCTTCCCAGTGCAGAAGTCACAGGCCACGTCTCCAGGTCCAGCATAGGAATGATCAGGTGAAGCAGCTTGAAGTTGTACTTTCTTCACTTCCTCCACTAACTCTGCAAACATGATGTTTTTCACCAGGACAGGCCTCGGTGTGAAGCTCTGCCTGCACTGAGGGCAGCTGTGTGCTTCCTTGTCTTTCTCCGTGTCCCAGCAGTCTTTAATACAGCTCATGCAGTAGCTGTGCCCACAGGGAATAGTCACAGGATCCTTCAGAAGATCCAGACAGATTGAACAGCTCAGTTTCTCTCGATCCAGCTGAAGCACATGCTGCGCCATTTCTCCTCCAGACGACAGTGAATGTCAGTAAGTTTCACTCTCTGTTTCCAGATAAAAGCTGAGCTCATTTCCTTGATGTTCAGTCACTGGTCTGTAGTGTATGAGCCTATCAGCTGTTGTATTTCATCACATGGTGTTTAGACCGATTTTTTCACTGGCAGATCTATGAAAGGGGAGGAACTACCAACATCAGAGCTGAATGTGCTTTGAGAGTTTCTCAGAGCAGGAGGAGCCGAGCCTGGCCAGTCAGTAACGTCTGGGTGGGGTTAAAAAGTTGTGCTTGATCCAGGAAGAGGAGGGTTGTGAGAGTTGCATTGTGTATCAGCGCTCAGAAATAGTGCACCTCTCAGATAATTATATAATTAACCCGTGTTCCCAGAGGAACCTGATTTACAGGGTACAAGGTTCCTTTTTCTTTCTATCATCTTACAACAGGGTTGTTTAACAAAATACTTGCTGAATTCCCTTTATGCTCCTCACTAAAAAAAACAAATCTGTAAATGGATGAATAAAAAATAAGGCACAACAACAAACAATTTCTTGTAGTTGAGAGCAGAGGATGAGTTCAGGAGTCTCCCAGCCTGAGGAAAGAAGCTGCTCTGTAGTCTGGTGGTGAAGCAGACTAGTAACACCTGTACTTCTAAATGTTTGTTGTGAAAAGATTTTGGCTTTTTTTTGGTCCATATTCTGCTCTAACTGGGTTTATGTACTGAAGCACCGTGTCTATCATGGCCTTTACGATCACCCATGGAGCAGTGATAACAGATACAGTGCTCAGAAGGGATAAGGGACAAAGGGATGATTATGAAAAGTGGATAACCTAAAACAAACTCACTAACATGATTCATTTATTGATATTCTGGTCATCTTTAGCTGTAAGTTAAGTTATTTTGGGTGAAATTACCCAGACAGCTTGACAACCATTCACACCTGGGCTCACCTGGCCTTAGAAACCCACATGAAGGCCGGTTTGACCAACGACTCTTACGACTCTGTCGGGACACTCCCACACAGAGTTTAAAAGCCTGTGACTCCCCTCCAGTTAGTGAGAACTGAAGAAGCCTCTTGGATGAGAGGTGAAAAGTCTTCAAGAAACTGAAACAGGTCCAGTTACCTACGATACAGCACCTAGATTTACCATGACCTGGATGACTGAGAACCTTCATCAACACGTTAGTAACTGTTGTTTGTACCAAAGTGATGCAGCTTCAGTGAAGTGCTGCAGTAGCAAGACACAGAATACGTGACCTTTTATACAACCGAATGTGTGTTATTTTGTTACACAGCTGCATTTGTCTTTTATTTAGACTTACATTGATGAATCATGCACTCATCACATATTTATTTAGGGGACAAAACTTCCTGTTTCAAGCCTGTTTCCCTTTTGTTCAGTGATTTGAGTTCAGGAGTATCCCAGCCTGAGGAAAGAAGCTTTCTCCCCCAGATGACAGTGAATGTCAGTGAGTTCGACTTTGTTAACAGATAAAAGCTGAGCTCATTTCCTTGATGTTTAGTCACTTATCTGTAGTGTATGAGCCTATCAGCTGTTGTATGTCATCACATGGTGTTCAGATCCATCTTTACACTGGTAGATTTATGAAATGAGAGGGAGCAATATATGTCTGAGCTGAATGGACTTTGAGAGTTTCTCAGAGCAGGGAGAGCCGAGCCTGGACAATAAAACAATAAGAAATAAAGTTGGATTGGGGTTATAAACTTGTGCTCCTCTCCAAGAAGAGAACCGATGTGAGGGTTGCAGCGTGACTCTCGCACTAAGTCATAGTTCATCTCTCAGAGAGAAATTAAAGTTTTGGTTTTCAACTACAAACATAATTCTGAAAATCCATGTAAAGTGTCATCTTTCTGGGACAAATTGACAGGTTGGATTGGGTCTCTACCAGAGCCAGCAAGAGCTGCTTCCAGATTGGGCTATTAACTAAATGCCGAGAAGCAAGAAAGATTATGGTAATAACTATTCAATTATCTAATTGCTGTTGTTGCTTTGCATTTACACAGGTTGAGGCTTTGAGGAAACCTGTCAAAGAATGTGGTTCTGACTCAAAAGGCTCCTAAATGGTTCTCCTGATACACCTGAGGAGTATCAGCTCTGTTCACCCACAATATTACCTCAAAGTCATCCTGATCAATTTGCAGCCACTGCTTTAAATGCATACAATCAAATAACCTGCAAGGTGTGTGATTATTATCTACAGGAAAGCAGCATTCAACCTCAACAAACCCAACATGAACTCACTACACAATGTATTCAAGTCAGTGTTGATGTAGTTGTGAGGTAGGTTACGTGGAGAAACAGGTGATTCTTGCGCCATCTGCTGTTTGTGTCTGCACATAGAAGGGAGATTAGTTCATATAAACTGCAGCACAACAGCTGCCAAAATAAACAAGCATTCATTAATGAACAGCAAAATACAAATCCAGTGACAGTCAGCAAGATCAAGTGAAAAAGAAACAGCTTGTGGTCTGTTCATCTGCACACTGCAGCAGACTAGTCTCTGTTAATGAGCTTTGTTCCCTCCACTGTGTAACTTACAGTTCATCTTTGCACTATTGTCCTCTGGTGCTGAACAGCAGAGCAAAGGGACTGGTTCAGGTCTGATCCCTACACCACAGTTAAAGCCAGATCACATCTTTAAGAGTCCTGCAGTTTAAACAGTGTTATTGGGTTCCTCCTGTTCTGTCGGCCTCCACTGTCGCCCCGTTATTTTCAGACTCTCTGAGGTACAAATTGTGAAGATGCTAAAAATGGTGAAAGGTCAAACAACAGTCTGCTCACCAGAGAAAGAGATTAACAGCTGAAAGAGTTTCTTCTTTTGGAGCTTCATGCCTTCACAGAGACAGAGGGTCTTTTCTCACTCCTTGGCCACTGTAAAGACAATGAGAGCAGATGCTTTCATAGTTTTTACACTGATCATCTGTGGGTTTTAAATGCAGATGGTGTCTTGCATTGCAGTTTTAATGTTTTTGCAGCCATCTTTAGGCTCTATAGCCAGGGCTGACAATGAGGGGGTCAATAGGGGAAAGCTTTCTGGGCTCCAGCCTCTAGGGGGGGCCGTTGGAGACCAGCATTAATCATGTTCATCCTAATGTAGGCGATGATAACCACATTTAATTTAGATTCAATGTGCTAATCATTACACTTATACAATATATATTTCATTATTTGTCTTTATATTTAGACATTTATCTATTCTTTTATTTTTTTTTACGTTGTAAGAGAGACAGTAAACACATCATGATGTGAAAATAATTTCATGATTCTGCTTTTTCTGATGAAATGACCCATCAACTCCAACATGAAGTGGATGTTATTTGATTGGCCTTCATCACCCTCCCTGTGTGTTTGTTACCAAAATACCTGAAAAACTGAGTGATTGAAGAAAAGAGTTAGAAGGCAAACTGCTCTAGATATAATATTTAGGCAGTTTGATTCATCAAAGAATAGAGGTTTACTGTTAAAATGATTATAAGTCAGTTATTTATTCATGTTTTCATTTATTTTCAGGGTATTGAACAATGATTTTCAGATGTTTCCAAAAAAAGTTACAGTGTAAAGACACTTTACAACTCTTCCAAAGATGAGGAGAAAACTCTTTTTCAGAAGGTAAAATTTAATTCATATCTGTTTCCCCAGCATCACTAATTTTACTGAGTAATGTGAATTTGCAGTATCATTACAATAACAACATAGTATGCAGCACAGACGGCAGTATGTAAACTACTAAAGAGAAAACAAATGGCACAAATCATGTTCATGAAGATGTGGTACAACTTAAATCACCTTTATCTTTAGAATAAAACATTACTACTATTACTTACAATACATATTTACATACATCACTTTTATTCATTTTGTAGTTTTTGACATAATTGATGACAAAAGTCAACTCTAAGTAGGACAATAACAGATTTTTCATCAGACATTTTGCATAAGTAATATTTTCCACACACGGTATAAAATGTAAATGTTTTAGTAAATATCCAATTTCAACAAACAACATAGTTTAATCCCTATGTAGCAAATAAAGAGATTTTTTTTCATGTCACCATTTCATTGAATTGACAAACAAACAAAAATGAAAAATCATCATCGTCCCACCTCCTATGTTTGATCAGTGCAGTGCAGACACACCTCAACATGTACAGCACCACAGACGAGTCTCTCTTTAATCTCCTGTCTACTTGAGCTCACACAACTCTGCTGTGGTACCAGTATCGCCTAGAAGCCAAAATCCAGGATAGAGAGGCTGAGTGAACGTGGTCTGGACTCTGTGGAGGAGAGTGATGGTTTCAGAGACGCTGTAGTAAGACAGAGTACCTGCACTATGATCCAGGTAAACTCCTATTGTGGAGGACTGAGGGCCTGAGATGGAAGTAACAATATCATTATGTCTGAATGTATAACCTCCACTGTTACATATTAATGACCAGGATTTGTCATTATTTCCAAATCCACATTCAGTACGGGTCCCTGTTCTGCTAATGTTCTTGTATGCAACTGCTATATAAACGTGCCCGCTCCACTTCACCTCCCAGTAACAACGTCCAGTCAGACCCTCTCTACTCAGGACCTGCTGCCTTTGACCAAATCTGTGTGGGTGAGCTGAATATACCTGGTCTACTGACATGAATGTTGCTTTTCTGTTCCTTTCACTTAATGACAAACGTTTGTATGCTGTGTTTGGATCCAGTGTGATTTTACAAGAATACTTGAGGAGTTCAGTTCTGGTTCTGGGCTCTGCTTGAGGCAGTAAAACATCCACTTCAGTCACTGCCGGTGAGATCTTTGTCCACTCCTCACTCAGGACAGCCTGAAGTTTATCTCTGGCCTCCGACACAGCTGCTGTCACACCCTCAAAAGAGCACAGAGGACGTATAACAACGCTGGGTAAGTCTTTAGGTTCGCTCAGACGTGACAGTGAGAAGTAGTTGTTCAGGAAATGGAGATGATCTTCAGTGTGTGAGAGCTTCTCCAGCTCAGTGTCTTTCCTCCGCAGCTCAGTGATCTCCTGCTGCAGCTCCTCCTCAAGATCTTTAGCTCGACTCACTTCAGTTTTTTGCTGTGATCTGATCTGCTGCTTCACTTCAGAGCTTCTCTTCTCAATGAGACGGATCAAGTTGGTGAATGTCTTCTCGCTGTCCTCCACAGCTTTGTCAGCAGAAAGATTGATAGCCTCCACCCTCCGCTGAAGCACCTTGACGTCTTTCTCTCTGTCCTGGATTCTCTGTTGGATTGTTTGCTGACTCGCCCCGAGCTCCGTCTGCCTCTCAGCCCTTTCTGCTGCAGCAGAGACTGTGTCATGGCCTTTATGATCATCCATGGAGCAGAGATAACAGATACACTGCTGATCAGTGCGGCAGAAAATCTTCATCACCTCGTCATGGCGAGAGCAGATGTTCTCCTGAAGCTTTAAGGTGGCTTCAACCAGCTTGTGTTTCTTTAAAGGAGCCACACTGTAGTGAGGCTGGAGGTGTTGCTCACAGTAAGAGGCCATACACACCAGACAGGACTTGAAGGCTTTCAGCTTCTTCCCAGTGCAGTAATCACAGGCCACGTCTCCAGGTCCAGCATAGGAATGATCAGGTGAAGCAGCTTGAAGTTGTACTTTCTTCACTTCCTCCACTAACTCTGCTAACATGGTGTTTTTCACCAGGACAGGCCTCGGTGTGAAGCTCTGCCTGCACTGAGGGCAGCTGTGTGCTACCTTCTCTTTCTCCGTGTCCCAGCAGTCTTTAATACAGCTCATGCAGTAGCTGTGCCCACAGGGAATAGTCACCGGATCCTTCAGAAGATCCAGACAGATTGAACAGCTCCGTTTCTCTCGATCCAGCTGAAGCACTTGCTGCGCCATTTCTCCTCCAGACGACAGTGAATGTCAGTGAGTTCGACTTTGTTAACAGATAAAAGCTGAGCTCATTTCCTTGATGTTTAGTCACTTATCTGTAGTGTATGAGCCTATCAGCTGTTGTATTTCATCACATGGTGTTCAGATCCATCTTTACACTGGTAGATTTATGAAATGGGAGGGAGCAATAAATGTCTGAGCTGAATGGACTTTGAGAGTTTCTCAGAGCAGGGAGAGCCGAGCCTGGACAATAAAACAATAATAAATAAAGTTGGATTGGGGTTATAAAGTTGTGCTCCTTTCCAAGAAGAGAACCGATGTGAGGGTTGCAGCGTGACTCTAGCACTAAGTCACAGTTCATCTCTCAGAGAGAAATTAAAGTTTTGGTTTTCAACTACAAACGTAATTTTGAAAATCCATGTAAAGCTTCATCTTTCTGGGACAAATTGACAGGTTGGATTGGGTCTCTACCAGAGCCAGCAAGAGCTGCTTCCAGATTGGGCTATTAACTAAATGCCGAGAAGCAAGAAAGATTATGGCAATAACTATTCAGTTATCTAATTGCTGTTGTTGCTTTGCATATACACAGGTTGAGGCTTTGAGGAAACCTGTCAAAGAATGTGGTTCTGACTCAAAAGGCTCCTAAATGGGTCTCCTGATACACCTGAGGAGTATCAGCTCTGTTCACCCACAATATTACCTCAAAGTCATCCTGATCAATTTGCAGCCACTGCTTTAAATGCATACAATCAAATAACCTGTAAGGTGTGTGATTATTATCTACAGGAAAGCAGCATTCAACCTCAACAAACCCAACATGAACTCACTACACAATGTATTCAAGTCAGTGTTGATGTAGTGGTGAGGTAGGTTACGTGGAAAAACAGGTGATTCTTGCGCCATCTGCTGTTTGTGTCTGCACATAGAAGTGAGATTAGTTCATATAAACTGCAGCACAACAGCTGCCAAAATAAACAAGCATTCATTAATGAACAGCAAAATACAAATCCAGTGACAGTCAGCAAGATCAAGTGAAAAGGAAACAGCTTGTGGTGTGTTCATCTGCACACTGCAGCAGACTAGTCTCTGTTAATGAGCTTTGTTCCCTCCACTGTGTAACTTACAGTTCATCTTTGCACTATTGTCCTCTGGTGCTGAACAGCAGAGCAAAGGGACTGGTTCAGGTCTGATCCCTACACCACAGTTAAAGCCAGATCACATCTTTAAGAGTCCTGCAGTTTAAACAGTGTTATTGGGTTCCTCCTGTTCTGTCGGCCTCCACTGTCGCCCCGTTATTTTCAGACTCTCTGAGGTACAAATTGTGAAGATGCTAAAAATGGTGAAAGGTCAGACAACAGTCTGCTCACCAGAGAAAGAGATTAACAGCTGAAAGAGTTTCTTCTTTTGGAGCTTCATGCCTTCACAGAGACAGAGGGTCTTTTCTCACTCCTTGGCCACTGTAAAGACAATGAGAGCAGATGCTTTCATAGTTTTTACACTGATCATCTGTAGGATTTAAATGCAGATGGTGTCTTGCATTGCAGTTTTAATGTTTTTGCAGCCATCTTTAGGCTCTATAGCCAGGGCTGACAATGAGGGGGTCAATAGGGGAAAGCTTTCTGGGCTCCAGCCTCTAGGGGGGGCCGTTGGAGACCAGCATTAATCATGTTCATCCTAATGTAGGCGATGATAACCACATTTAATTTAGATTCAATGTGCTAATCATTACACTTATACAATATATATTTCATTATTTGTCTTTATATTTAGACATTTATCTATTCTTTTATTTTTATTTTACATTGCAAGAGAGACAGTAAACACATCATGATGTGAAAATAATTTCATGATTCTGCTTTTTCTGATAAAATGACCCATCAACTCCAACATGAAGTGGATGTTATTTGATTAGCCTTCATCACCCTCCCTGTGTGTTTGTTACCAACATACCTGAAAAACTGACTGATTGAAGAAAAGAGTTAGAAAGCAAACTGCTCTAGATATAATATTTAGGCAGTTTGATTTATCAAAGAATAGAGGTTTACTGTTAAAATGATGACAAGCCAGTTATTTATTCATGTTTTCATTTATTTTCAGGGTTTTGAACAATGATTTTCAGATGTTTCCTAAAAAAGTTACCGTGTAAAGACACTTTACAACTCTTCCAAAGATGAGGAGAAAACTCTTTTTCAGAAGGTAAAATTTGATTCATATCTGTTTCCCCAGCATCACTAATTTTACTGAGTAATGTGAATTTGCAATATCATTACAATAACAACATAGTATGCAGCACAGACGGCAGTATGTAAACTACTAAAGAGAAAACAAATGGCACAAATCGTGTTCATGAAGATGTGGTACAACTTAAATCACCTTTATCTTTAGAATAAAACATTACTACTATTACTTACAATACATATTTACATACATCACTTTTATTCATTTTGTAGTTTTTGACATAATTGATGACAAAAGTCAACTCTAAGTAGGACAACAACAGATTTTTCATCAGACATTTTGTTTAACTAATATTTTCCACACACGGTATGAAATGGAAATGTTTTAGTAAATATCCAATTTCAACAAACAACATAGTTTAATCCCTATGTAGCAAATAAAGAGATTTTTTTCATGTCACCATTTCATTGAATTGACAAACAAACAAACAAAAACCAATATAAAATCCAAGAAAAATCATCATGGTCCCACCTCCTATGTTTGATCAGTGCAGTGCAGACACACCTCAACATGTACAGCACCACAGATGAGTCTCTCTTTAATCTCCTGTCTACTTGAGCTCACACAACTCTGCTGTGTCACCAGCAAAGTTTGGAAGCCAAAGTCCAGGATAGAGAGGCTGAGTGAACGTGGTCTGGACTCTGTGGAGGAGAGTGATGGTTTCAGAGACGCTGTAGTAAGACAGAGTACCTGCACTATGATCCAGGTAAACTCCTATTGTGGAGGACTGAGGGCCTGAGATGGAAGTAACAATATTATTATGTCTGAATGTATAACCTCTACTGTTACATTGTAATGACCAGGATTTGTTATTAAATCCAAAGACACATTCAGTACTGGTCCCTGTTCTGCTAATGTTCTTGTATGAAACTGCTATATGAACCGCCCCGCTCCACTTCACCTCCCAGTAACAACGTCCAGTCAGACCCTCTCTACTCAGGACCTGCTGCCATTTACCAAATCTGTCTGGGTGAGCTGAATATACCTGGTCTACTGACATTAATGTTGCTTTTCTGTTCCTGTCACTTAATGACAAACGTGTGTTTGCTGTGTTTGGATCCAGTGTGATTTCACGAGAATACTTGAGAAGTTCAGTTCTGGTTCTGGGCTCTGCTTGAGGCAGTAAAACATCCACTTCAGTCACTGCCAGTGAGATCTTTGTCCACTCCTCACTCAGGACAGCCTGAAGTTTATCTCTGGCCTCCGACACAGCTGCTGTCACACCCTCAAAAGAGCACAGAGGACGTATATCAATGCTGGGTAAGTCTTTAGGTTCGCTCAGACGTGACAGTGAGAAGTAGTTGTTCAGGAAATGGAGATGATCTTCTGTGTGTGAGAGCTTCTCCAGCTCAGTGTCTTTCCTCCGCAGCTCAGTGATCTCCTGCTGCAGCTCCTCCTCAAGATCTTTAGCTCGACTCACTTCAGTTTTCTGCTGTGATCTGATCTGCTGCTTCACTTCAGAGCTTCTCTTCTCAATGAGACGGATCAACTCGGTGAACGTCTTCTCGCTGTCCTCCACAGCTTTGTCAGCAGAAAGATTGATAGCCTCCACCCTCCGCTGAAGCACCTTGACGTCTTTCTCTCTGTCCTGGATTCTCTGTTGGATTGTTTGCTGACTCGCCCCGAGCTCCGTCTGCCTCTCAGCCCTTTCTGCTGCAGCAGAGACTGTGTCATGGCCTTTATGATCATCCATGGAGCAGAGAATACAGATACACTGCTGATCAGTGCGGCAGAAAATCTTCATCACCTCGTCATGGCGAGAGCAGATGTTCTCCTGAAGCTTTAAGGTGGCTTCAACCAGCTTGTGTTTCTTTAATGGAGCCAGACTGTAGTGAGGCTGGAGGTGTTGCTCACAGTATGAGAGCATACACACCAGACAGGACTTGAAGGCTTTCAGCTTCTTCCCAGTGCAGTAATCACAGGCCACGTCTCCAGGTCCAGCATAGGAATGATCAGGTGAAGCAGCTTGAAGTTGTACTTTCTTCACTTCCTCCACTAACTCTGCTAACACGGTGCTTTTCACCAGGACAGGCCTCGGTGTGAAGCTCTGCCTGCACTGAGGGCAGCTGTGTGCTTCCTTGTCTTTCTCCGTGTCCCAGCAGTCTTTAATACAGCTCATGCAGTAGCTGTGCCCACAGGGAATAGTCACCGGATCCTTCAGAAGATCCAGACAGATTGAACAGCTCAGTTTCTCTCGATCCAGCTGAAGCACATGCTGCGCCATTTCTCCTCCAGACGACAGTGAATGTCAGTAAGTTTCACTCTCTGTTTCCTGATAAAAGCTGAGCTCATTTCCTTGATGTTCAGTCACTGGTCTGTAGTGTATGAGCCTATCAGCTGTTGCATTTCATCACATGGTGTTTAGACCCATGTTTTCACTGGCAGATCTATGAAAGGGGAGGAACTACCAACATCAGAGCTGAATGTGCTGTGAGAGTTTCTCAGAGCAGGAGGAGCCGAGCCTGGCCAGTCAGTAACGTCTGGGTGGGGTTAAAAAGTTGTGCTTGATCCAGGAAGAGGAGGGTTGTGAGAGTTGCATTGTGTATCAGCGCTCAGAAATAGTGCACCTCTCAGATATTTATATAATTAACCCGTGTTCCCAGAGGAACCTGATTTACAGGGTACAAGGTTCCTTTTTCTTTCTATCATCTCACAACAGGGTTGTTTAACAAAATACTTGCTGAATTCCCTTTATGCTCCTCACTAAAAAAAAACAAATCTGTAAATGGATGAATAAAAAATAAGACACAACAACAAACAATTTCTTGTAGTTGAGAGCAGAGGATGAGTTCAGGAGTCTCCCAGCCTGAGGAAAGAAGCTGCTCTGTAGTCTGGTGGTGAAGCAGACTAGTAACACCTGTACTTCTTAATGTTTGTTGTGAAAAGATGAAACTTTTCATGGTCCATATTCTGCTCTAACTGGGTTCATTGTCCTGACCGGTCAGATTCTGTGGTGGATATTTTGTGCTTGGTGTTTGTTTCTTCCTCTGTTGTGCTTGCAGAGGTGCATTGAGAGGCTGGGCGGAGCTTCCCACTCACCTGAGCTGCTGACACACGCTCACCTGCAGCAGGTTGGCAGTTAGTCTTGCTGATAAAGCCCTGCTCTCCACGCTACCTGCTTCCAGGTGATTTCATCAGTTCAGTGGGGTACATGGCTCCTGTTAGATCGTCGTTTTGTATGACTTGTAGTTTTTTCGTGTTCACTCTACACACAGTGTTCACCTGCACCTGCACCTCTGCAGCCAGCAGCCTCACCCTGTGCTCACCAGAGTCTCAACTCACCACGCTACCTCACCTCCACCTGTACGGTTTTCATCAGATATGACGACGACGGCAAAATCTGGCCTAAACAAGTCAGTTTCCTCAGACAGAACAATGGTTCTTCTAACATGTTCTTGTCACGTTGTAGAAAGTCTTTCACAATTAGTGTGTATCTTTTGTGTTATTCATCAAAACCACTAATTGCATTATTTAGATATAAACATAGATACCAAGCAGAATTCGATATATTTTTCTTAAAAAGTTAAATTTGTCCCAGTAAAATTAAAAATGCCATCTGTTATATGAATGTGTCTCTGAATGCACTGACTTTGCTTGATCTGGCACTTAATTACACAAAAGCATTATTATTTGATGTCATATTTGTGTGACGTTTGAAGGAAAAATACAGTTATTGAAAGTTTATTTCTGCCTAAATATGACTTGATCTCATTCTTGAGCTTCATAATATAAAGATCTGAGCTCACGAGACAGCTTGAAATCCTTTTAAAGGACCATTACAACAGAAAATGTGCCTTTTCACCTGCCAAAAATTGTTTGAAGGCCAAATACAGTTACTGAAAGGTCATTTTCAGAAATAAATGTCAAGTTGAGAGCAGAGGGTGAGTTCAGGAGTCTCCCAGCCTGAGGAAAGAAGCTGCTCTGTAGTCTGGTGGTGATGCAGACTAGTAACACCTGTACTTCTAAATGTTTGTTGTGAAAAGATGAAACATTTTTTGGTCCATATTCTGCTCTAACTGGGTTTATGTACTGAAGCACCGTGTCTATCATGGCCTTTACGATCACCCATGGAGCAGTGACAACAGATATTTTCCTGTATGAAAGAGCCAACATGTCACAAACTTAAAATCATCTCAGAATTGTGCTGTTTCTGGTGAAATGACCCATCAGCTCCATGATAACATGGAGGTTATCTGACTGCCTTCATTGATCTCCCTGTTTGTGTTTCTGTTCCCACAATATCCTGAAAAACTGATTGATTGAAATGAAATTTAGCAGGAAAACAAGTGATTCTGGTGATATTCTGACAGTTAAAGGAAGAACACACAGTCATCTATTCATTTATGTGTTTATTTATTTATTTGAAGGATTTGAACAAAGACTTTTCATGAATGCTTCTTAAAATTGTTACTACATATTGACATGATATCAGTTTTAACAAGACGATCAACAAACCATTTTCAGAGGGTTAATTTTGAAACTATACAAGCTGATATTTTACTGATGTTTTTCATGCAGGTTTTGGTTACATAAAAAAATAGAAATGTGATTTTGAAACATCAAAACAGAGGCACACTATGAAGGACAGACAGAAGTATGTGCAAAACTAAAAGTAAAGATGAAATTACACAAAATATGTTCATGAAGATTTGGTACAAATAAAATTACATAAAAATCTTAAAACTAAAAAAAAACTCAAAAATCCAAACAGATTCACACATTTTACACACCACATGTTTCTGACAAAAACTGATTCATCATTTCACATCTTGCATATGTAATATTTCCCAAATGTTCAGTAAATGAAGCTCACAAGTCAAATTTTTAACAAACAAGATGGTCTAATCACTCTGTAGGAAACAATCACAGTTTCTCTAAACTGAGAAGAAAAAAAACAAAACTATATAAAATCCAAGAAAAATCATCATGGTCCCACCTCCTATGTTTGATCAGTGCAGTGCAGACACACCTCAACATGTACAGCACCACAGAGGAGTCTCTCTTTAATCTCCTGTCTACTTGAGCTCACACAACTCTGCTGAACCTCCATAGCGTGGAGATGGAAACAAAAATCCTGGATAGAGAGGCTGAGTGAACGTGGTCTGGACTCTGTGGAGGAGAGTGATGGTTTCAGAGACGCTGTAGTAAGACAGAGTACCTGCACTATGATCCAGGTAAACTCCTATTGTGGAGGACTGAGGGCCTGAGATGGAAGTAAAAATATCATTATGTCTGAAGTTATAACCTCCACTGCAACATCTTATTGACCAGGATTTGTCATTACATCCAAATGCACATTCAGTACGGGTCCCTGTTCTGCTAATGTTCTTGTATGAAACTGCTATATAAACCATCCCGCTCCACTTCACTTCCCAGTAACAACGTCCAGTCAGACCCTCTCTACTCAGGACCTGGCACCATTCAACAAATCTGTCTGGGTGAGCTGAATATACCTGGTCTACTGACATGAATGTTGCTTTTCTGTTCCTGTCACTTAATGACAAACGTGTGTTTGCTGTGTTTGGATCCAGTGTGATTTCACAAGAATACTTGAGAAGTTCAGTTCTGGTTCTGGGCTCTGCTTGAGGCAGTAAAACATCCACTTCAGTCACTGCCAGTGAGATCTTTGTCCACTCCTCACTCAGGACAGCCTGAAGTTTATCTCTGGCCTCCGACACAGCTGCTGTCACACCCTCAAAAGAGCACAGAGGACGTATAACAATGCTGGGTAAGTCTTTAGGTTCGCTCAGACGTGACAGTGAGAAGTAGTTGTTCAGGAAATGGAGATGATCTTCAGTGTGTGAGAGCTTCTCCAGCTCAGTGTCTTTCCTCCGCAGCTCAGTGATCTCCTGCTGCAGCTCCTCCTCAAGATCTTTAGCTCGACTCACTTCAGTTTTCTGCTGTGATCTGATCTGCTGCTTCACTTCAGAGCTTCTCTTCTCAATGAGACGGATCAAGTCGGTGAATGTCTTCTCGCTGTCCTCCACAGCTTTGTCAGCAGAAAGATTGAAAGCCTCCACCCTCCGCTGAAGCACCTTGACGTCTTTCTCTCTGTCCTGGATTCTCTGTTGGATTGTTTGCTGACTCGCCCCGAGCTCCGTCTGCCTCTCAGCCCTTTCTGCTGCAGCAGAGACTGTGTCATGGCCTTTATGATCATCCATGGAGCAGAGAATACAGATACACTGCTGATCAGTGCGGCAGAAAATCTTCATCACCTCGTCATGGCGAGAGCAAATGTTCTCCTGAAGCTTTAAGGTGGCTTCAACCAGCTTGTGTTTCTTTAACAGAGCTACATCATAGTGAGGCTGGAGGTGTTGCTCACAGTATGAGAGCATACATACCAGACAGGACTTGAAGGCTTTCAGCTTCTTCCCAGTGCAGTAGTCACAGGCCACGTCTCCAGGTCCAGCATAGGAATGATCAGGTGAAGCAGCTTGAAGTTGTACTTTCTTCACTTCCTCCACTAACTCTGCTAACATGGTGTTTTTCACCAGGACAGGCCTCGGTGTGAAGCTCTGCCTGCACTGAGGGCAGCTGTGTGCTTCCTTGTCTTTCTCCGTGTCCCAGCAGTCTTTAATACAGCTCATGCAGTAGCTGTGCCCACAGGGAATAGTCACCGGATCCTTCAGAAGATCCAGACAGATTGAACAGCTCCGTTTCTCTCGATCCAGCTGAATCACATGCTGCGCCATTTCTCCTCCAGACGACAGTGAATGTCAGTGAGTTCGACTTTGTTAACAGATAAAAGCTGAGCTCATTTCCTTGATGTTTAGTCACTTATCTGTAGTGTATGAGCCTATCAGCTTTTGTACTTCATCACATGGTGTTCAGATCCATCTTTAGACTGGTAGATTTATGAAATGGGAGGGAGCAATAAATGTCTGAGCTGAATGGACTTTGAGAGTTTCTCAGAGCAGGGAGAGCCGAGCCTGGACAATAAAACAATAAGAAATAAAGTTGGGTTGGGGTTATAAAGTTGTGCTCCTCTCCAAGAAGAGAACCGATGTGAGGGTTGCAGCGTGACTCTAGCACTAAGTCATAGTTCATCTCTCAAAGAGAAATTAAAGTTTTGGTTTTCAACTACAAACATAATTCTGAAAATCCATGTAAAGTGTCATCTTTCTGGGACAAATTGACAGGTTGGATTGGGTCTCTACCAGAGCCAGCAAGAGCTGCTTCCAGATTGGGCTATTAACTAAATGCCGAGAAGCAAGAAAGATTATGGTAATAACTATTCAGTTATCTAATTGCTGTTGTTGCTTTGCATTTACACAGGTTGAGGCTTTGAGGAAACTTGTCAAAGAATGTGGTTCTGACTCAAAAGGCTCCTAAATGGGTCTCCTGATACACCTGAGGAGTATCAGCTCTGTTCACCCACAATATTGCCTCAAAGTCATCCTGATCAATTTGCAGCCACTGCTTTAAATGCATACAATCAAATAACCTGCAAGGTGTGTGATTATTATCCACAGGAAAGCAGCATTCAACCTCAACAAACCCAACATGAACTCACTACACAATGTATTCAAGTCAGTGTTGATGTAGTGGTGAGGTAGGTTACGTGGAGAAACAGGTGATTCTTGCTCCATCTGCTGTTTGTGTCTGCACATAGAAGTGAGATTAGTTCATATAAACTGCAGCACAACAGCTGCCAAAATAAACAAGCATTCATTAATGAACAGCAAAATACAAATCCAGTGACAGTCAGCAAGATCAAGTGAAAAGGAAACAGCTTGTGGTGTGTTCATCTGCACACTGCAGCAGACTAGTCTCTGTTAATGAGCTTTGTTAGCTCCACTGTGCAACTTACAGTTCATCTTTGCACTATTGTCCTCTGGTGCTGAACAGCAGAGCAAAGGGACTGGTTCAGGTCTGATCCCTACACCACAGTTGAAGCCAGATCACATCTTTAAGAGTCCTGCAGTTTAAACAGTGTTATTGGGTTCCTCCTGTTCTGTCGGCCTCCACTGTCGCCCCGTTATTTTCAGACTCTCTGAGGTACAAATTGTGAAGATGCTAAAAATGGTGAAAGGTCAAACAACAGTCTGCTCACCAGAGAAAGAGATTAACAGCTGAAAGAGTTTCTTCTTTTGGAGCTTCATGCCTTCACAGAGACAGAGGGTCTTTTCTCACTCCCTGGCCACTGTAAAGACAATGAGAGCAGATGCTTTCATAGTTTTTACACTGATCATCTGTGGGTTTTAAATGCAGATGGTGTCTTGCATTGCAGTTTTAATGTTTTTGCAGCCATCTTTAGGCTCTATAGCCAAGGCTGACAATGAGGGGGTCAATAGGGGAAAGCTTTCTGGGCTCCAGCCTCTAGGGGGGGCCGTTGGAGACCAGCATTAATCATGTTCATCCTAATGTAGGCGATGATAACCACATTTAATTTAGATTCAATGTGCTAATCATTACACTTATACAATATATATTTCATTATTTGTCTTTATATTTAGACATTTATCTATTCTTTTTTTTCTTATTCATTGTAAGAGAGACAGTAAACACATCATGATGTGAAAATAATTTCATGATTCTGCTTTTTCTGATGAAATGACCCATCAACTCCAACATGAAGTGGTTGTTATTTGATTAGCCTTCATCACCCTCCCTGTGTGTTTGTTACCAAGATACCTAAAAAACTGAGTGATTGAAGAAAAGAGTTAGAAGGCAAATTGCTCTAGATATAATATTTAGGCAGTTTGATTTATCAAAGAATAGAGGTTTACTGTTAAAATGATGACAAGTCAGTTATTCATTCATGTTTTCATTTATTTTAAGGGTTTTGAATAATGATTTTCAGACGTTTCCCAAAAAAAGTTACCGTGTAAAGACACTTTACAACTCTTCCAAAGATGAGGAGAAAACTCTTTTTCAGAAGGCAAAATTTAATTCATATCTGTTTCCCCAGCATCACTAATTTTACTGAGTAATGTGGATTTGCAATATCATTACAATAACAACATAGTATGCAGCACAGACGGCAGTATGTAAACTACTAAAGAGAAAACAAATGGCACAAATCATGTTCATGAAGATGTGGTACAACTTAAATCACCTTTATCTTTAGAATAAAACATTACTACTATTACTTACAATACATATTTACATACATCACTTTTATTCATTTTGTAGTTTTTGACATAATTGATGACAAAAGTCAACTCTAAGTAGACAACAACAGATTTTTCATCAGACATTTTGTTTAACTAATATTTCACACACACGGTATAAAATGGAAATGTTTTAGTAAATATACAATTTCAACAAACAACATAGTTTAATCCCTATGTAGCAAATAAAAAGATTTTTTTCATGTC
Source organism: Pagrus major (assembly GCF_040436345.1). Lineage (NCBI taxonomy): Eukaryota > Metazoa > Chordata > Actinopteri > Spariformes > Sparidae > Pagrus > Pagrus major. The sequence continues at coordinate 26,896,336 of NC_133227.1, forward strand.
ACCATTTCATTGAATTGACAAAGAAACAAACAAAAACCAATATAAAATCCAATAAAAATCATCATCGTCCCACCTCCTATGTTTGATCAGTGCAGTGCAGACACACCTCAACATGTACAGCACCACAGATGAGTCTCTCTTTAATCTCCTGTCTACTTGAGCTCACACAACTCTGCTGTGTCACCAGCAAAGTTTGGAAGCCAAAGTCCAGGATAGAGAGGCTGAGTGAACGTGGTCTGGACTCTGTGGAGGAGAGTGATGGTTTCAGAGACGCTGTAGTAAGACAGAGTACCTGCACTATGATCCAGGTAAACTCCTATTGTGGAGGACTGAGGGCCTGAGATGGAAGTAGCTATATTATTATGTCTGAATGTATAACCTCCACTGTTACATTGTAATGACCAGGATTTGTTATTAAATCCAAAGACACATTCAGTACTGGTCGCTGTTCTGCTAATGTTCTTGTATGAAACTGCTATATGAACCGCCCCGCTCCACTTCACCTCCCAGTAACAACGTCCAGTCAGACCCTCTCTACTCAGGACCTGCTGCCATTTACCAAATCTGTCTGGGTGAGCTGAATATACCTGGTCTACTGACATTAATGTTGCTTTTCTGTTCCTGTCACTTAATGACAAACGTGTGTTTGCTGTGTTTGGATCCAGTGTGATTTCACAAGAATACTTGAGAAGTTCAGTTCTGGTTCTGGGCTCTGCTTGAGGCAGTAAAACATCCACTTCAGTCACTGCCAGTGAGATCTTTGTCCACTCCTCACTCAGGACAGCCTGAAGTTTATCTCTGGCCTCCGACACAGCTGCTGTCACACCCTCAAAAGAGCACAGAGGACGTATATCAATGCTGAGTAAGTCTTTAGGTTCGCTCAGACGTGACAGTGAGAAGTAGTTGTTCAGGAAATGGAGATGATCTTCTGTGTGTGAGAGCTTCTCCAGCTCAGTGTCTTTCCTCCGCAGCTCAGTGATCTCCTGCCGCAGCTCCTCCTCAAGATCTTTAGCTCGACTCACTTCAGTTTTCTGCTGTGATCTGATCTGCTGCTTCACTTCAGAGCTTCTCTTCTCAATGAGACGGATCAAGTCGGTGAATGTCTTCTGTCAGGTTTAATCACCTGACATATTATTAAAAATACACACAAAGAGAGTCAGACAAGGCGTTCAATTTCTTGCATGCAAGGAGAGCGTCAGGAGACGTGCAGAGTTACATATCCCCAAACCGCTCTGCTCGTCTTTTCCGTCTCCTCTCTTTTTATTAAGCAAAAATGGGTGTTAACTTTTACACAGAGCGCTGTTCCTCTTTCAGAGATCAGATAAAATTCAGCAAACGTGGGCGCGCTGTTCCTCTTTCAGGGGGTAGCTTAAGGTCAAGTATCTAGATCCTCTTATCAGACAAAAACAGCTTCCTGACCTTTATATCAACCTTTAACTTTCCTCTTATCACAGATACTACAGATAGAGCGTCTTGCCTCCTCACTTCCTGTTTTACACTCCAGTCTTGAGTGAGTCACTTTCTAAGAAACAGGGTGCGAGGTGTCTCTTAAGGACAGGGAAAGTACAGCATTTAAACACATGATACTGGCAAGCTTAATGAGCATATACATGGCATAAACAAGCATGATATATTTTATCCTTATCATTTCCCTCCTGTATGTCATTTATGTGCTCATTTTCTCATATTCCTTCGTTGGCCTCTTCTTCGCAGATTTTCGACCACAAATTCATTTTTATGAGAACATCATAGATGATATACTTCTTGTTCTACTTCAAGCATACATATTATTGTACATTAATATCTGTCATAGTCTTCTGGATTAGGGAACAAGTCCTCTGCATCATCATCATCATTGTCAATATCTCCGAGTAAGGGATACATTTGAGTCATTTTGGTTTCCATTGGTGATATGGCTGTGGTAATAAGACGATTAATCAAACTGCGAATACATGGAATGCAACAACATCCACACAATGTCAGAATTGCTGCAAACACAGCTATAGAGATCAAAATAGAGGACACAAGCGTCTTATACTTGCCAAATACATTCAGCCACGAATCCCATAAGGTGGTGTCGACCCCAGAGTGTTCCTTCATCTTACTATTTAAGGTACGCAGCCCTTCTATGGCTTTTGTCAAAGTTCCATCTGGGGCTGTGTTGTTAGGGATGAACGTACAACACTGTTCTCCAAACATAGCACATACACCTCCTTTCTCAGACAGAAGCATATCGAGGGCAATCCTATTCTGGAAAGCCATGAGGGAAGTGGCTGCGAGCTGCTCACGTACAGCTTCAAATCCAGCTTGTGTCCAATTACCTAATTTTTGCACATTGTAGTGGATGTAGTTGATTCTGTCAACATTTTTATTCAAAGTACACCACCAACAGATAGTAGATTCAAAACCCGCTGAGACTTGATCGGCTAATTTATACTCATCAGGTACCCCTCGTGGAACTCCTATAGCGTCTATGTATGTTGGATCATCTTTCATCCATTGCACCGATGTTGACCTCTTGCTTCTGGTAGGTCCATTCGGGTCACGTTCCCACCGGGACCAGTCTGTTGAGCTCAAACTAAGCAAAACATCATTAATATCTTCGGCAGACATTTGTATTATAGACACTGGAAGCAGGAGAGTCACTAGAGCACACAGCCCTGTCACATTTGTGGGTATTCTGTCAAACAGTCTGTCATCCCTACACCACCACCTGATGTCACTGCGAACAACGGGCTTAAAGTCAGGTGTGACCTTTATGCTAGACTGACATTGTGAGTCATTCAGACACGCTATAGCAGTTTTTAACTATTTGGGAGTCATTTTGGTTGAACTTTCTCCCTCTAATGGATTTGGTGTCTTATAATGGCTTCACTGACTTTCAGGTTTATCCAAACTCTATATATCTGGATCTACCCTATTATCAGATTTTTGCTCACCTCCTCCTTTAGGGTTTTCAGCCAAAATGACCTTTTTACAGTGTGTCAAATGAACCCAAGTAGATCTTTCTGCTATTTTAACAGCTGTAGGAGTTGTTAGTAACACTTGATAGGGTCCTTCCCACTTTGGTGAGTACCAATGCTTCTTCTTTATGCTTTTTATCAGTACCCAATCTCCTGGCTCCACTAATTGGTTTTTCTGTTGAGAAACAGAAGGGTCTTCATCAGTTTGCAATTGTTTTTGTTTTTCTAACATGGTTCTCATATAATCAGCTAGGCTTGACTCATCATTAGTTTCCCACTGATTCTTAAATTGTGGTAATCTGTAAGGTCTTCCAAACAATGTCTCATATGGAGTCAGTCCTGAAGTACTTGTGATGTTTATGTACATTTTTACTAAATCTATGCATTTTGTCCATGGTCTTCCTGTTTCCTCAATGCATTTCTTTAGTCTATTTTTTATAGTTCCATTCATTCTTTCTACAAGTCCTGCACTTTGGGGATGATATGCGCAGTGATTTTTTAGGTCTATGTGGAACATTAGTCCTATCTTTTTTATTAACTGATTTACAAAATGTGCACCATTGTCACTGTAGATTTTTTCAGGTATCCCGTATCGTGGGATAATATTTTCACAGAGTGCCTTTGCAACTGTCAGTGAATCTGGGTGTTTTGTTGGGAATAATTCTATCCATTTAGAGAATGCATCTATTATGACCAGACAATACTTTTTCCCTTCACTCTTATTCAACTCTATGAAATCCATATTGATTATTTGAAATGGATACTGAGGTGTGGGGAATTGTCCTCTCTTTGGCCTTAGGTTCCCTTGTGGATTATGCTTAGCGCATGTCAAACATGCTCTACAAAAATTTTTTGAATAAGAGTTAAATCCATATGTTGTATAGTATTGATGTATCTGTCCTACCATCCCTCCTGTTGAGACATGTGTACTACCATGGCTCAATATGGCAGCCCATTTGTATAGGTTTTTAGGTAGGATAGGTTTCTTTTCTGGTCATACATATATGTCATTCACTAATATTGCACCCTTCCTGATCCATGAGTCTTTTTCAGGCTTCAGGCTTTGCTGTTGCATTTCTTTCAATATAGTGTCAGTTAAGTACGTATTTTGTTTATCAACTACTTCGTCTTCAATGGACATAACTTTAATTTCTCCTGTTGCTGCAGCTTTTGCTGTTTTGTCGGCAAAGTCGTTTCCTAAGGATACATCATCCTTTCCTGATGTGTGCGCAGCACATTTGCAGATTGCTAGGTATTTTGGTAGCTGGACAGCATTTAGCAAGTCTGTTAATAACTCAGCATGAGTTACTGGCTTTCCTGTAGAGGTGACCATCCCTCTATTTTTCCAGTATTGTGCAAATGTGTGTACTGTAGAAAACGCATATTGACTATCTGTGTAAATTGTTGCACATTTTCCTTTCATTAATTTACACGCTTCAGTCAAAGCAACTAATTCTGCTGCTTGAGCAGAGTAGTGTGATGGTAATTTGTTAGCTTTGAGGACTACAGTTTTTTTTTACTACAGCATAGCCAGTTTGAGTCTTCCCTTGATCATTTTTTCTGGAGGAACCATCTACAAAAATGACATCTCCTTCTTGTAATGGTTGGTCCTGTAAATCACTTCTACTTTTTGCTGTTTTCTCCGCTAATTCCTGACAATCATGTTTGACTCCGTCTTCTGGAAGCGGTAACAGTGTAGCAGGATTTAGCGTTGTGCATCTCTCTATAGTCAAATGTGGCTGTGATAGCAGTATGGACATACATGACAAATGTCTTGCTGGTGATAAGAACATCATATTTGTTTGCAGTAATAGGGCTGACACAGCATGTGGCACTTTTAACACCAATGGGTGGAATAACACTATGGTTGAGCTTGTTTCCACTGCCATTGATGCTGCAATTACTGCTCTGACACAATGAGGAAGTGCACATGCAACACTGTCTAGTTTAGACGAAAAATAAGCAATGGGTTTCAGCTTATCACCATGTCTTTGGGCTAAGACGGAGGTCATAAAATGTCCCTTACAGTCTACCATTTGAACAAAGGGTTTGCTGTAGTCTGGCAATGCCAATGCTGTGCTGGATACTAATACTTGTTTTATTTTACAGAAAGCTTCTTCTGCTTCTTCAGTCCATTGTATTTGAGAATTCATTTTCAGTTCCTCTTGGTACATTAGCTTGCTCAATGGAGATGTTATTTCTGCATAATTAGGAACCCATGTCCTACAGTAGTTTGTTAACCCAAGAAATGACATCATCTGCTTTTTTGTCACAGGTTTTGGGGCTTGGAGGATTGCTGTTTTTCTGTCTGGAAAAATTGTTCGTCCTCCTGCACTAAGATTGTGTCCTAAGTACTTCACTTGTTCTTTACACATTTGTAATTTGTTTTTGCTTGCTTTGTGGCCTTGTTCAGCTAAGTGTCGTAGCAGTGCCAATGTGTCTTGTTTACAGATTTCTTCATCAGGAGATGCTAGTAAAATGTCATCTACGTATAGCAAAACTTGACTTCCTCCTGGAGGATGGAATTTAGCCATACTAGCACTCATTACCTGTGAGTAAATTGTTGGGCTTTCACAGTAGCCCTGTGGTAATCTAGTATATGTATATCTTTTTCCCCCAAAGGTAAAAGCAAACCAAAATTGGCTGTCTTTATCTACCGGGACAGAAAAGAATGCATTACTAATGTCAACTACAGTAAAAAATTTTGCATCTGATCTTAATGTGTTCAGCAGGGTGTATGGGTCAGGCACACACGGTGCTCTTTGAATTACTGCATTATTTACAGCCTGTAAATCTTGTACCATTCTCCAACCAACAGAGGGTGCTGCTTTTTTTACTGGAAATATAGGAGTATTACAAGGCGAGTCCTCGCACGTTATAATTACCCCCGCGGTTATCAAATCATCAATAACTGGTTTAATGCCTTCACAAGCGTCTATTTTGAGTGGGTACTGTCTCACACATGGCCTGTGTTCTGTTTTGGGTCTGATCTGTACAGGTAAGGCTCCTTTAATAAGGCCTACATCAGTGGGTCCTTTAGACCATAGTTTTTCAGGAATTCCTTTCAACAATTCTTCCTCTTCGGCCGAGAGAAATATGTATCATTCTTTTTTAGACTGCAGATGTATTCCTTCCTGTACCTGGACAGACCAGAACAAAGCCTTTTTTGTCAGTCCTGTGGACGCACTGGCCCATGTATTTACAGATGTTGCCACCCAGTCGGTTGCTTTTTCTCCCACTAGTACCATTTTTCCCAAATCTTGCCATTTTGCAGTTTTTTCTTTATACAATGAGACATGTGGAGGAGTCCACATTCTGTTCAGCTCTTTTAATGTGTCTGGGAGACTGACTGCAGCTACTGCAGTACTATCAAGGTGAGCATAGAGATATGTTATAGTTACTTTAGCTGGTGTAGCTCTTTGTAGCCTCTTTTCATATTCTCTATCTGGACCTGGTGTAGTTTTGAACCAAAGGGTTGCATGCAGTTCTTCTTCTGACATTTGATCCTGGACTCTAAGAATTGCATGCCGTCCTTCTTCTAATAAGGCACTTGCAGTCTGATGAGGTGCTTTATTTGAGATGTCTAAGGAGTAGTAGTAGTTTGGTTGGCCTGTTGCCTGTACTACAAAAACTTCTCCTTTCTGGAGTTCTACTCTCCGTTTTACGGCTATCTGGCCTGTGGATGAGGGAATTAGTCCTAGGCCAAGTTGCAGGAGCCCATCTCTTCCTAGCAAATTTACTGGACACTCTGGGAGCAGCAGGATTGCTAGTTGGCATGATTCACCTTGAGGGTCTCTGATCCATACAGGTTCTGATTCATTTACTTCAGTTAGCTTTCCATTTGCTGTCCTTACAGTAACCTTTTGCCAGCTTTGTCTTAAACATGGTATTGTTTCTTTGCAGGTGGTTCTGCATGCTCCAGTGTCACATAAGAAGGTGATGGGTTTCCCATTTACAAACAAAGTAATTTCTGGTTTTACATCATCTAATGCTAATAGCTCTTGAAGGTTTAACAGAACTTCATCTTCTGATTCTGGGTCTGGTTTTGGGCTTAGTTTTACTGTTTGTTCAGTTTGAAGTTCACACTTTGACTTTTCTAGTCATGCTGACTGTTTTATTCTATCATAGCAGTTCTTGGAGATGTGACCCATTTTGCCACAGCACCAACAACCGGGGGAGTCTGGGAACCTGTTGTAATATTTACGGCCCCCTCTTCCTCCCCTGCCTCTGCCTCGTTGGAATCGTCCTCTGTATGTCCCTCTTCCTCTACCATTATTTTCCCCATCTTGGTAATACACTTCTGAATCCTCACTGTAGAAGGTGTCTGTCGGCTTTTTCTTGTTTTTCTCTTTCACTACCTTCTCAGCATGGAGAGCATTGTCAACATAGTCTTCTAAGCTACTGGTTGCTAATCCTATGTAATGTTTAGTCACCCAGCAACAGATGGCATCTTTTGATCCTGCATGGAGGGCATTTTTTAGTTGTTGTCTGTAGGGGCCCGAAGGCTGTTCATCGTCCTGCAGTCCACTATGCACTCTAAATGCTTTTGTCATTCTTAGTTTGTATTCCTCAAAGGACTCATCATCTTTTTGTTTCATCATCTTCCTTTCTTTGCCACAAAAACTCTCTTTCTTTCTCCTGACATGCTTTTTCTCTTTCTTCTCCCTTCTTTCTGTTATTCTCTTCCTGTCTCTTCCTTTCACCTTTCTCCCTGTTGGTTGCGATTTTCCTCCATACTTTAGTATCTTCGTAACCTTCTTTTTTTATCTTTTTTGGTTTCTGTTTGGTTTTATTTTTTATCGAATCTTGCAGCGCTGTTATTTTTTGTGTATTGAGACGGCCGTCAAAATCGTGTTTTTTAATCCATTTATCCAAATGTTTTATTTTATCAGGATCCTGTTTTTTAACGTACTTCCAATCTTCACTGTCTAATTTATCTCTTGGTTTTTCTTTGCTTGTACTGTTTCCCCCCATTTTTGGAATTTTAGTCCAGTCTTTATTAACACCTAGGGTGTTCTCTATAGACTGGTTTTCCTTTCAGTGGAACAGCAATTGAAAAGACTCAGATGTGGTAATTCTCACTTCAACTCTTTCGAGTGGAGAATTCTTGCCTTTGCATCCACAAAAGGTTTACTGTTTACAACTCCACTGTGTTTTCATGAGGAAAAATACCTAATGGTATTTTATCCTCCTTTCACACTCACAAACACTCACACTTTTTCCACGTTTACACACTTGTTACGGATTTTTTAATTCTCTCCCCGTTCGGTTTGAGTATTCTTAGGATTCCGCCACCTTTTATTTGCAGAAATTAACTATTGCTAGAGGATACTGCCATCCTTTTTTTAAGAAACTCCCTTGTTTTCTTACTATTTTACCTGCTAGTGCCTAGGATTTTCAGGGTTTTCTACGCGCAATGACCCTCAGTCATTCGCTCTCTTTAACAAAGCTTTTTCTTACCGCTGTTGTCTTCTCTCTCCGAACTGCCGTCAACCGTCGGATCCCAGCTGGCGGGTCGAAGTCCAGTCCTTTCAAAAGGTCTGAAGAAGCTCTCCTAGGAGCTTGCCGTGGCCACGGTCTTTCTGGAGTTCGTCTCACCCGCTGGAATCCTCAGGTCTGTTGGCATCCGGCTCGAAGGACCAAGTTAATGTCAGGTTTAATCACCTGACATATTATTAAAAATACACACAAAGAGAGTCAGACAAGGCGTTCAATTTCTTGCATGCAAGGAGAGCGTCAGGAGACGTGCAGAGTTACATATCCCCAAACCGCTCTGCTCGTCTTTTCCGTCTCCTCTCTTTTTATTAAGCAAAAATGGGTGTTAACTTTTACACAGAGCGCTGTTCCTCTTTCAGAGATCAGATAAAATTCAGCAAACGTGGGCGCGCTGTTCCTCTTTCAGGGGGTAGCTTAAGGTCAAGTATCTAGATCCTCTTATCAGACAAAAACAGCTTCCTGACCTTTATATCAACCTTTAACTTTCCTCTTATCACAGATACTACAGATAGAGCGTCTTGCCTCCTCACTTCCTGTTTTACACTCCAGTCTTGAGTGAGTCACTTTCTAAGAAACAGGGTGCGAGGTGTCTCTTAAGGACAGGGAAAGTACAGCATTTAAACACATGATACTGGCAAGCTTAATGAGCATATACATGGCATAAACAAGCATGATATATTTTATCCTTATCATCTTCTCACTGTCCTCCACAGCTTTGTCAGCAGAAAGATTGAAAGCCTCCACCCTCCGCTGAAGCACCTTGACGTCTTTCTCTCTGTCCTGGATTCTCTGTTGGATTGTTTGCTGACTCGCCCCGAGCTCCGTCTGCCTCTCAGCCCTTTCTGCTGCAGCAGAGACTGTGTCATGGCCTTTATGATCATCCATGGAGCAGAGATAACAGATACACTGCTGATCAGTGCGGCAGAAAATCTTCATCACCTCGTCATGGCGAGAGCAGATGTTCTCCTGAAGCTTTAAGGTGGCTTCAACCAGCTTGTGTTTCTTTAATGGAGCCAGACTGTAGTGAGGCTGGAGGTGTTGCTCACAGTATGAAAGCATACACACCAGACAGGACTTGAAGGCTTTCAGCTTCTTCCCAGTGCAGTAATCACAGGCCACGTCTCCAGGTCCAGCATAGGAATGATCAGGTGAAGCAGCTTGAAGTTGTACTTTCTTCACTTCCTCCACTAACTCTGCTAACATGGTGTTTTTCACCAGGACAGGCCTCGGTGTGAAGCTCTGCCTGCACTGAGGGCAGCTGTGTGCTTCCTTCTCTTTCTCCGTGTCCCAGCAGTCTTTAATACAGCTCATGCAGTAGTTGTGCCCACAGGGAATAGTCACTGGATCCTTCAGAAGATCCAGGCAGATTGAACAGCTCAGTTTCTCTCGATCCAGCTGAAGCACATGCTGCGCCATTTCTCCTCCAGACGACAGTGAATGTCAGTAAGTTTCACTCTCTGTTTCCAGATAAAAGCTGAGCTCATTTCCTTGATGTTCAGTCACTGGTCTGTAGTGTATGAGCCTATCAGCTGTTGTATTTCATCACATGGTGTTTAGAGCCATGTTTTCACTGGCAGATCTATGAAAGGGGAGGAACTACCAACGTCAGAGCTGAATGTGCTGTGAGAGTTTCTCAGAGCAGGAGGAGCCGAGCCTGGCCAGTCAGTAACGTCTGGGTGGGGTTAAAAAGTTGTGTCTAATCCAGGAAGAGGAGGGTTGTGAGAGTTGCATTGTGTATCAGCACTCAGAAATAGTGCACCTCTCAGATAATTATATAATTAACCCGTGTTCCCAGAGGAACCTGATTTACAGGGTACAAGGTTCCTTTTTCTTTCTATCATCTCACAACAGGGTTGTGTAACAAAATACTTGCTGAATTCCCTTTATGCTCCTCCCTAAAAGAAACAAATCTGTAAATGGATGAATAAAAAATAAGACACAACAATAAACAATTTCTTGTAGTTGAGAGCAGAGGATGAGTTCAGGAGTCTCCCAGCCTGAGGAAAGAAGCTGCTCTGTAGTCTGGTGGTGAAGCAGACTAGTAACACCTGTACTTCTACATGTTTGTTGTGAAAAGATGAAACATTTCTTGGTCCATATTCTGCTCTAACTGGGTTCATTGTCCTGACCGGTCAGATTCTGTGGTGGATATTTTGTGCTTGGTGTATGTGTCTTCCTCTGTTGTGCTTGCAGAGGTGCATTGAGAGGCTGGGCGGAGCTTCCCACTCACCGGAGCTGCTGACACACGCTCACCTGCAGCAGGTTGGCAGTTAGTCTTGCTGATAAAGCCCTGCTCTCCACGCTACCTGCTTCCAGGTGATTTCATCAGTTCAGTGGGGTACATGGCTCCTGTTAGATCGTCGTTTTGTATGACTTGTAGTTTTTTCGTGTTCACTCTACACACAGTGTTCACCTGCACCTGCACCTCTGCAGCCAGCAGCCTCACCCTGTGCTCACCAGAGTCTCAACTCACCACGCTACCTCACCTCCACCTGTACGGTTTTCATCAGATATGACGACGACAGCAAAATCTGGCCTGAACAAGTCAGTTTCCTCAGACAGAACAATGGTTCTTCTAACATGTTCTTGTCACGTTGTAGAAAGTCTTTCACAAACAATTAGTGTGTGTCTTTTGTGTTATTCATCAAAACCACTAACTGCATTATTTGGATATAAACATAGATACCAAGCAAAATTCGATACATTATTCTTAAAAAGTTAAATTTGTCCCAGTAAAATTAAAAATGCCATCTGTTATATGAATGTGTTTCTGAATGCACTGACTTTGCTTGATCTGGCACTTAATTACACAAAAACATTATTATTTGATGTTGTATTTGTGTGAACGTTTGAAGGACAAATACAGTTACTCAAAGTTTATTTCTGCCTAAATATGACTTGATCTCATTCTTGAGCTTCATAATATAAAGATCTGAGCTCAGGAGACAGCTTGAAATCCTTTTAAAGGACCATTACAACAGAAAATGGGCCTTTTCACCTGCCAAAAACTGATTGAAGGCCAAATACAGTTACTGAAAGGTCATTTTCAGAAAAAATTTCAAGTTGAGAGCAGAGGATGAGTTCAGGAGTCTCCCAGCCTGAGGACAGAAGCTGCTCTGTTGTCTGGTGGTGAAGCAGACTAGTAACACCTGCACTTCTAAATGTTTGTTGTGAAAAGATGAAACATTTTGGCTTTTTTTGGTCCATATTCTGCTCTAACTGGGTTTATGTACTGAAGCACCGTGTCTGTCATGGCCTTTACGATCACCCATGGAGCAGTGACAACAGATACAGTGCTAAGAAGGGATAAGGGACAGAGGAATGATTATGAAAAGTGGATAACCTAAAACAAACTCACTAACATGATTCATTTATTGATATTCTGGTCGTCTTTAGCTGTAAGTTAAATCAGTGCTGACACAAGGCACAGGAATATGATGGTTTAACTTATTTCTGCTTTTTTTTCCTTCAGCATTCAATCAACACACGGTCTGTTGTCTGTAGACGATGATTTCCAAAAATATTACCTCACATTTTGAGTGTTTCTGAGAAGACGTGGAGCCCAGTTATTCCTAAAGTGTGATTGGTCGAAGCCTGTAAAGCTTTGTATTATTCCCATTTTACTCCTGCATGATTGTTGTGGAATGTTAAAAAAAAAAAAAAGTTGTGTAATAAATCTGAAAGTAACACATTCTCCTGAAATATTGTGTTGGAGTGTTTTCCTGTATGAAAGAGCCAACATGTCACAAACTTAAAATCATCTCAGAATTGTGCTGTTTCTGGTGAAATGACCCATCAGCTCCATGATAACATGGAGGTTATCTGACTGCCTTCATTGATCTCCCTGTGTGTGTTTCTGTTCCCACAATATCTTGAAAAACTGATCGATTTAAATGAAATTTAGCAGGAAAACAAGTGATTCTGGTGATTTTCTGACAGTTAAAGGAAGAACACACAGTCACCTATTCATTTATGTGTTTATTTATTTATTTGAAGGATTTGAACAAAGACTTTTCATGAATGCTTCTTAAAATTGTTACTACATATTGACATGATATCAGTCTTAACAAGACGATCAACAAACTATTTTCAGAGGGTTAATTTTGAAACTATACAAGCTGATATTTTACTGATGTTTTTCATGCAGGTTTTGGTTACATAAAAAAATAGAAATGTGATTTTGAAACATTAAAACAGAGGCACACTATGAAGGACAGACAGAAGTATGTGCAAAACTAAAAGTAAAGATGAAATTACACAAAATATGTTCATGAAGATTTGGTACAAATAAAATTACATAAAAATCTTAAAACCCAAAAAAACCTCAAAAGTCAGCCTGACAAAAACTGATTAATCATTTCACATCTTGCATATGTAATATTTCCCAAATGTTCAGTAAATGAAGCTCACAAGTCAAATTTCAACAAACAAGATGGTCTAATCACTCTGTAGGAAACAATCACAGTTTCTCTAAACTGAGAAGAAAAAACAAAACTATATAAAATCCAAGAAAAATCATCATGGTCCCACCTCCTATGTTTGATCAGTGCAGTGCAGACACACCTCAACATGTACAGCACCACAGAGGAGTCTCTCTTTAATCTCCTGTCTACTTGAGCTCACACAACTCTGCTGTGGTACCAGTACCGTTTGGAAGCCAAAGTCCAGGATAGAGAGGCTGAGTGAACGTGGTCTGGACTCTGTGGAGGAGAGTGATGGTTTCAGAGACGCTGTAGTAAGACAGAGTACCTGCACTATGATCCAGGTAAACTCCTATTGTGGAGGACTGAGGGCCTGAGATGGAAGTAACAATATCATTATGTCTGAATGTATAACCTCCACTGTTACATATTAATGACCAGGATTTGTCATTACATCCAAATCCACATTCATACACGGTCCCTGTTCTGCTAATGTTCTTGTATGCAACTGCTATACGAACCGTCCCGCTCCACTTCACCTCCCAGTAACAACGTCCAGTCAGACCCTCTCTACTCAGGACCTGCAACCATACACCAAATCTGTCTGGGTGAGCTGAATATACCTGGTCTACTGACATTAATGTTGCTTTTCTGTTCCTGTCACTTAATGACAAACGTTTGTATGCTGTGTTTGGATCCAGTGTGATTTTACAAGAATACTTGAGGAGTTCAGTTCTGGTTCTGGGCTCTGCTTGAGGCAGTAAAACATCCACTTCAGTCACTGCCCGTGAGATCTTTGTCCACTCCTCACTCAGGACAGCCTGAAGTTTATCTCTGGCCTCCGACACAGCTGCTGTCACACCCTCAAAAGAGCACAGAGGACGTATATCAATGCTGGGTAAGTCTTTAGGTTCGCTCAGACGTGACAGTGAGAAGTAGTTGTTCAGGAAATGGAGATGATCTTCTGTGTGTGAGAGCTTCTCCAGCTCAGTGTCTTTCCTCCGCAGCTCAGTGATCTCCTGCTGCAGCTCCTCCTCAAGATCTTTAGCTCGACTCACTTCAGTTTTCTGCTGTGATCTGATCTGCTGCTTCACTTCAGAGCTTCTCTTCTCAATGAGACGGATCAAGTCGGTGAATGTCTTCTCACTGTCCTCCACAGCTTTGTCAGCAGAAAGATTGATAGCCTCCACCCTCCGCTGAAGCACCTTGACATCTTTCTCTCTGTCCTGGATTCTCTGTTGGATTGTTTGCTGACTCGCCCCGAGCTCCGTCTGCCTCTCAGCCCTTTCTGCTGCAGCAGAGACTGTGTCATGGCCTTTATGATCATCCATGGAGCAGAGATAACAGATACACTGCTGATCAGTGCGGCAGAAAATCTTCATCACCTCGTCATGGCGAGAGCAGATGTTCTCCTGAAGCTTTGAGGTGGCTTCAACCAGCTTGTGTTTCTTTAATGGAGCCAGACTGTAGTGAGGCTGGAGGTGTTGCTCACAGTATGAGAGCATACACACCAGACAGGACTTGAAGGCTTTCAGCTTCTTCCCAGTGCAGTAATCACAGGCCACGTCTCCAGGTCCAGCATAGGAATGATCAGGTGAAGCAGCTTGAAGTTGTACTTTCTTCACTTCCTCCACTAACTCTGCTAACATGGTGTTTTTCACCAGGACAGGCCTCGGTGTGAAGCTCTGCCTGCACTGAGGGCAGCTGTGTGCTTCCTTGTCTTTCTCCGTGTCCCAGCAGTCTTTAATACAGCTCATGCAGTAGCTGTGCCCACAAGGAATAGTCACCGGATCCTTCAGAAGATCCAGACAGATTGAACAGCTCAGTTTCTCTCGATCCAGCTGAAGCACATGCTGCGCCATTTCTCCTCCAGACGACAGTGAATGTCAGTAAGTTTCACTCTGTGTTTCCAGATAAAAGCTGAGCTCATTTCCTTGATGTTCAGTCACTGGTCTGTAGTGTATGAGCCTATCAGCTGTTGTATTTCATCACATGGTGTTGAGACCCATGTTTTCACTGGCAGATCTATGAAAGGGGAGGAACTACCAACGTCAGAGCTGAATGTGCTTTGAGAGTTTCTCAGAGCAGGAGGAGCCGAGCCTGGCCAGTCAGTAACGTCTGGGTGGGGTTAAAAAGTTGTGCTTGATCCAGTAAGAGGAGGGTTGTGAGAGTTGCATTGTGTATCAACGCTCAGAAATAGTGCACCTCTCAGATAATTATATAATTAACCCGTGTTCCCAGAGGAACCTGATTTACAGGGTACAAGGTTCCTTTTTCTTTCTATCATCTCACAACAGGGTTGTTTACCAAAATACTTGCTGAATTCCCTTTATGCTCCTCACTAAAAAAAACCAAATCTGTAAATGGATGAATAAAAAATGAGACACAACAATGAACAATTTCTTGTAGTTGAGAGCAGAGGATGAGTTCAGGAGTCTCCCAGCCTGAGGAAAGAAGCTGCTCTGTAGTCTGGTGGTGAAGCAGACTAGTAACACCTGCACTTCTTAATGTTTGTTGTGAAAACATGAAACATTTTGGCTTTTTTTTGGT
Organism: Pagrus major; assembly: GCF_040436345.1. Classification (NCBI taxonomy): domain Eukaryota; kingdom Metazoa; phylum Chordata; class Actinopteri; order Spariformes; family Sparidae; genus Pagrus; species Pagrus major. The sequence continues at coordinate 26,911,766 of NC_133227.1, forward strand.
CCATATTCTGCTCTAACTGGGTTTATGTACTGAAGCACCGTGTCTATCATGGCCTTTACGATCACCCATGGAGCAGTGACAACAGATACAGTGCTAAGAAGGGATAAGGGACAGAGGGATGATTATGAAAAGTGGATAACCTAAAACAAACTCACTAACATGATTCATTTATTGATATTCTGGTCGTCTTTAGCTGTAAGTTAAATCAGTGCTGACACAAGGCACAGAAATATGATGGTTTAACTTATTTCTGCTTTTTTTTCCTTCAGCATTCAATCAACACACGGTCTGTTGTCTGTAGACGATGATTTCCAAAAATATTACCTCACATTTTGAGTGTTTCTGAGAAGACGTGAAGCCCAGTTATTCCTAAAGTGTGATTGGTCGAAGCCTGTAAAGCTTTGTATTATTCCCATTTTACTCCTGCATGATTGTTGTGGAATGTTAAAAAAAAAAAAGTTGTGTAATAAATCTGAAAGTAACACAGTCTCCTGAAATATTGTGTTGGAGTGTTTTCCTGTATGAAAGAGCCAACATGTCACAAACTTAAAATCATCTCAGAATTGTGCTGTTTCTGGTGAAATGACCCATCAGCTCCATGATAACATGGAGGTTATCTGACTGCCTTCATTGATCTCCCTGTGTGTGTTTCTGTTCCCACAATATCTTGAAAAACTGATTGATTGAAATGAAATTTAGCAGGAAAACAAGTGATTCTGGTGATATTCTGACAGTTAAAGGAAGAACACACAGTCACCTATTCATTTATGTGTTTATTTATTTATTTGAAGGTTTTGAACAAAGACTTTTCATGAATGCTTCTTAAAATTGTTACTACACATTGACATGATATCAGTCTCAACAAGACGATCAACAAACCATTTTCAGAGGGTTAATTTTGAAACTATACAAGCTGATATTTTACTGATGTTTTTCATGCAGGTTTTGGTTACATAAAAAAAATAGAAATGTGATTTTGAAACATCAAAACAGAGGCACACTATGAAGGACAGACAGCAGTATGTGCAAAACTAAAAAGTAAAGATGAAATTACACAAAATATGTTCATGAAGATTTGGTACAAATAAAATCATATAAAAATCTTAAAACTCAACAATTCAAACAGATACACACATTTTACACACCACATGTTTCTGACAAAAACTGATTCATCATTTCACATCTTGCATATGTAATATTTCCCAAATCTTCAGTAAATGTAGCTCACAAGTCAAATTTCAACAAACAAGATGGTCTAATCACTCTGTAGGAAACAATCACAGATTCTCTAAACTGAGAAGAAAAAAACAAAACAATATAAAATCCAATAAAATTCATTATCGTCCCACCTCCTATGTTTGATCAGTGCAGTGCAGACACACCTCAACATGTACAGCACCACAGATGAGTCTCTCTTTAATCTCCTGTCTACTTGAGCTCACACAACTCTGCTGTGCTACCAGTACCGCCTAGAAGCCAAAGTCCAGGATAGAGAGGCTGAGTGAACGTGGTCTGGACTCTGTGGAGGAGAGTGATGGTTTCAGAGACGCTGTAGTAAGACAGAGTACCTGCACTACGATCCAGGTAAACTCCTATTGTGGAGGACTGAGGGCCTGAGATGGAAGTAGCAATATTATTATGTCTGAATGTATAACCTCCACTGTCACAATCTATTGACCAGGATTTGTCATTAAATCCAAATCCACATTCAGTACAGGTCCCTGTTCTGCTAATGTTCTTGTAGGCAACTGCTATAATAACTCTCCCGCTCCACTTCACCTCCCAGTAACAACGTCCAGTCAGACCCTCTCTACTCAGGACCTGCCACCTTTCACCAAATCTGTGTGGGTGAGCTGAATATACCTGGTCTACTGACATTAATGTTGCTTTTCTGTTCCTGCCACTTAATGACAAACGTGTGTTTGCTGTGTTTGGATCCAGTGTGATTTCACAAGAATACTTGAGAAGTTCAGTTCTGGTTCTGGGCTCTGCTTGAGGCAGTAAAACATCCACTTCAGTCACTGCCAGTGAGATCTTTGTCCACTCCTCACTCAGGACAGCCTGAAGTTTATCTCTGGCCTCCGACACAGCTGCTGTCACACCCTCAAAAGAGCACAGAGGACGTATAACAATGCTGGGTAAGTCTTTAGGTTCGCTCAGACGTGACAGTGAGAAGTAGTTGTTCAGGAAATGGAGATGATCTTCTGTGTGTGAGAGCTTCTCCAGCTCAGTGTCTTTCCTCCGCAGCTCAGTGATCTCCTGCTGCAGCTCCTCCTCAAGATCTTTAGCTCGACTCACTTCAGTTTTCTGCTGTGATCTGATCTGCTGCTTCACTTCAGAGCTTCTCTTCTCAATGAGACGGATCAACTGGGTGAATGTCTTCTCGCTGTCCTCCACAGCTTTGTCAGCAGAAAGATTGATAGCCTCCACCCTCCGCTGAAGCACCTTGACCTCTTTCTCTCTGTCCTGGATTCTCTGTTGGATTGTTTGCTGACTCGCCCCGAGCTCCGTCTGCCTCTCAGCCCTTTCTGCTGCAGCAGAGACTGTGTCATGGCCTTTATGATCATCCATGGAGCAGAGAATACAGATACACTGCTGATCAGTGCGGCAGAAAATCTTCATCACCTCATCATGGCGAGAGCAGATGTTCTCCTGAAGCTTTAAGGTGGCTTCAACCAGCTTGTGTTTCTTTAACAGAGCTACATCATAGTGAGGCTGGAGGTGTTGCTCACAGTATGAGAGCATACATACCAGACAGGACTTGAAGGCTTTCAGCTTCTTCCCAGTGCAGTAGTCACAGGCCACATCTCCAGGTCCAGCATAGGAATGATCAGGTGAAGCAGCTTGAAGTTGTACTTTCTTCACTTCCTCCACTAACTCTGCTAACATGGTGTTTTTCACCAGGACCGGCCTCGGTGTGAAGCTCTGCCTGCACTGAGGGCAGCTGTGTGCTTCCTTCTCTTTCTCCGTGTCCCAGCAGTCTTCAATACAGCTCATGCAGTAGCTGTGCCCACAGGGAATAGTCACTGGATCCTTCAGAAGATCCAGACAGATTGAACAGCTCAGTTTCTCTCGATCCAGCTGCGACATTTCTCCTCCAGACGACAGTGAATGTCAGTGAGTTCGACTTTGTTAACAGATAAAAGCTGAGCTCATTTCCTTGATGTTTAGTCACTTATCTGTAGTGTATGAGCCTATCAGCTGTTGTACTTCATCACATGGTGTTCAGATCCATCTTTACACTGGTAGATTTATGAAATGGGAGGGAGCAATAAATGTCTGAGCTGAATGGACTTTGAGAGTTTCTCAGAGCAGGGAGAGCCGAGCCTGGACAATAAAACAATAATAAATAAAGTTGGGTTGGGGTTATAAAGTTGTGCTCCTCTCCAAGAAGAGAACCGATGTGAGGGTTGCAGCGTGACTCTCGCACTAAGTCACAGTTCATCTCTCAGAGAGAAATTAAAGTTTTGTTTTTCAACTACAAACATAATTCTGAAAATCCATGTAAAGCTTCATCTTTCTGGGACAAATTGACAGGTTGGATTGGGTCTCTACCGGAGCCAGAGCTGCTTCCAGATTGGGCTATTAACTAAATGCCGAGAAGCAAGAAAGATTATGGTAATAACTATTCAGTTATCTAATTGCTGTTGTTGCTTTGCATTTACACAGGTTGAGGCTTTGAGGAAACCTGTCAAAGAATGTGGTTCTGACTCAAAAGGCTCCTAAATGGGTCTCCTTGTTTTGAGGGAAGGGTGTATTTCCATTTCAAGCTGGCTGGGCAGTGATCATGTTAAACTGACCTTGTGAACTTGGACATTATGCAGATACTTTGCTGTCAATCCACATTTTCCCAAACATTTTCACCTCTGATTTTGCAGTGGAGTTAGTAACTCATACCAAGCTATGGCAGCCAGAGAGACTGACTCAGTAAATGTGAAGGAAGAGTGGCTGCAGCTTCTCCTCCAGAACTTTTCATCTGCCCAGAAGAAGAATTTGCCACGATTACAGACGACACTAGAATCGCTGACTCGTGGTTGTACGCCTCCTCCACCTGTCAAGTTACACTTTACATCCGTGTCTGTCCATAGGGAGTGAAGACTCTGAAGAAATGTAATAAAGGTGTTAAGTGTAGTGGTTGCTGAAATGTAAGTTATCACTATGTAGACGTGTGTGAATACAGTGAATAACTTCCAGTCAGAAACATGGTGTCTTCACTTAGAGACTATTTACGTATAAAATGATGCACAAGACTCCTTTTTTTCTTTTTGATGTAATGCTGCAGCTGAAAAACAACAGCATCTTGTCTTTTAATATTTCACTACACTTCCACATGTTCGCCAAACATCACAAATTGAAATTTAAAACTGTAGAAGCATCAGTGGGCAGATTTTTAGCTTGAAGAGCTTTCTAAGCTGAGTATCCTGGAAATTGTTTGTAGTCTTATATTCAGACTTACACTGATGAATCATGCACTCATCACATATTTGTTTAGGGGACAAAACTTACTGTTTCAAGCCTGTTTCCCTTTTGTTTAATGATTTGATGAATAAGTGCCACGACTGCACATAAAAAATATTATAAAAGATATTTTAAGATGTATCAATTAATGCTGCAATAAAATGAAATTTGCAAACATCTTTATTTTTTTAAATCACTGGTTGTTTTGATCCTAAACTTGGCAGGAGAGAGACTCTGGAAGCAACTTTTGGAAATCGCTAAACGCATTTTTAAATCCTTAAAGTGAGCATTTATAAAATACAAATAATATAAAAGTGTGAGATTAATGCCTATGCAGGATTATTCCTATATAGCTATATTTTACTAGCTTCAACACCTGAGGAGTATCAGCTCTGTTCACTCACAATATTGCCTCAAATTTATCCTGATCAATTTGCAGCCACTGCTTTAAATGCATACAATCAAATAACCTGCAAGGTGTGTGATTATTATCTACAGGAAAGCAGCATTCAACCTCAACAAACCCAACATGAACTCACTAAACAATGTATTCAAGTCAGTGTTGATGTAGTTGTGAGGTAGGTTACGTGGAAAAACAGGTGATTCTTGCTCCATCTGCTGTTTGTGTCTGCACATAGAAGTGAGATTAGTTCATATAAACTGCAGCACAACAGCTGCCAAAATAAACAAGCATTCATTAATGAACAGCAAAATACAAATCCAGTGACAGTCAGCAAGATCAAGTGAAAAGGAAACAGCTTGTGGTGTGTTCATCTGCACACTGCAGCAGACTAGTCTCTGTTAATGAGCTTTGTTCCCTCCACTGTGCAACTTACAGTTCATCTTTGCACTATTGTCCTCTGGTGCTGAACAGCAGAGCAAAGGGACTGGTTCAGGTCTGATCCCTACACCACAGTTAAAGCCAGATCACATCTTTAAGAGTCCTGCAGTTTAAACAGTGTTATTGGGTTCCTCCCGTTCTGTCGGACTCCACTGTCGCCCCGTTATTTTCAGACTCTCTGAGGTACAAATTGTGAAGATGCTAAAAATGGTGAAAGGTCAAACAACAGTCTGCTCACCAGAGAAAGAGATTAACAGCTGAAAGAGTTTCTTCTTTTGGAGCTTCATGCCTTCACAGAGACAGAGGGTCTTTTCTCACTCCTTGGCCACTGTAAAGACAATGACAGCAGATGCTTTCATAGTTTTTACACTGATCATCTGTGGGTTTCAAATGCAGATGGTGTCTTGCATTGCAGTTTTAATGTTTTTGCAGCCATCTTTAGGCTCTATAGCCAGGGCTGACAATGAGGGGGTCAATAGGGGAAAGCTTTCTGGGCTCCAGCCTCTAGGGGGGGCCGTTGGAGACCAGCATTAATCATGTTCATCCTAATGTAGGTGATGATAACCACATTTAATTTAGATTCAATGTGCTAATCATTACACTTATACAATATATATTTCATTATTTGTCTTTATATTTAGACATTTATCTATTCTTTTATTTTTATTTTACGTTGCAAGAGAGACAGTAAACACATCATGATGTGAAAATAATTTCATGATTCTGCTTTTTCTGATAAAATGACCCATCAACTCCAACATGAAGTGGATGTTATTTGATTAGCCTTCATCACCCTCCCTGTGTGTTTGTTAGCAAAATACCTGAAAAACTGAGTGATTGAAGAAAAGAGTTAGAAGGCAAATTGCTCTAGATATAATATTTAGGCAGTTTGATTTATCAAAGAATAGAGGTTTACTGTTAAAATGATGACAAGTCAGTTATTCATTCATGTTTTCATTTATTTTAAGGGTTTTGAATAATGATTTTCAGACGTTTCCCAAAAAAAGTTACCGTGTAAAGACACTTTACAACTCTTCCAAAGATGAGGAGAAAACTCTTTTTCAGAAGGCAAAATTTAATTCATATCTGTTTCCCCAGCATCACTAATTTTACTGATTAATGTGAATTTGCAATATCATTACAATAACAACATAGTATGCAGCACAGACGGCAGTATGTCAACTACTAAAGAGAAAACAAATGGCACAAATCATGTTCATGAAGATGTGGTACAACTTAAATCACCTTTATCTTTAGAATAAAACATTACTACTCTTACTTACAATACATATTTACATACATCACTTTTATTCATTTTGTAGTTTTTGACATAATAGATGACAAAAGTCAACTCTAAGTAGGACAACAACAGATTTTTCGTCAGACATTTTGTTTAACTAATATTTTCCACACACGGTATAAAATGTAAATGTTTTAGTAAATATCCAATTTCAACAAACAACATAGTTTAATCCATATGTAGCAAATAAAAAGAGATTTTTTTCATGTCACCATTTCATTGAATTGACAAACAAAGAAAGAAAAAACTATATAAAATCCAAGAAAAATCATCATCGTCCCACCTCCTATGTTTGATCAGTGCAGTGCAGACACACCTCAACATGTACAGCACCACAGATGAGTCTCTCTTTAATCTCCTGTCTACTTGAGCTCACACAACTCTGCTGTGCCACCAACACTGTTTGGAAGCCAAAATCCAGGATAGAGAGGCTGAGTGAACGTGGTCTGGACTCTGTGGAGGAGAGTGATGGTTTCAGAGACGCTGTAGTAAGACAGAGTACCTGCACTATGATCCAGGTAAACTCCTATTGTGGAGGACTGAGGGCCTGAGATGGAAGTAACAATATTATTATGTCTGAATCTATAACCTCCACTGTCACAATCTAATGACCAGGATTTGTTATTATATCCAAATCCACATTCATTCATGGTTCCTGTTCTGCTAATGTTCTTGTATGCAACTGCTATATCAACCATCCCGCTCCACTTCACCTCCCAGTAACAACGTCCAGTCAGACCCTCTCTACTCAGGACCTGCTGCCTTTGACCAAATCTGTGTGGGTGAGCTGAATATACCTGGTCTACTGACATGAATGTTGCTTTTCTGTTCCTGTCACTTAATGACAAACGTTTGTATGCTGTGTTTGGATCCAGTGTGATTTCACAAGAATACTTGAGAAGTTCAGTTCTGGTTCTGGGCTCTGCTTGAGGCAGTAAAACATCCACTTCAGTCACTGCCAGTGAGATCTTTGTCCACTCCTCACTCAGGACAGCCTGAAGTTTATCTCTGGCCTCCGACACAGCTGCTGTCACACCCTCAAAAGAGCACAGAGGACGTATATCAATGCTGGGTAAGTCTTTAGGTTCGCTCAGACGTGACAGTGAGAAGTAGTTGTTCAGGAAATGGAGATGATCTTCAGTGTGTGAGAGCTTCTCCAGCTCAGTGTCTTTCCTCCGCAGCTCAGTGATCTCCTGCTGCAGCTCCTCCTCAAGATCTTTAGCTCGACTCACTTCAGTTTTCTGCTGTGATCTGATCTGCTGCTTCACTTCAGAGCTTCTCTTCTCAATGAGACGGATCAACTGGGTGAATGTCTTCTCACTGTCCTCCACAGCTTTGTCAGCAGAAAGATTGATAGCCTCCACCCTCCGCTGAAGCACCTTGACGTCTTTCTCTCTGTCCTGGATTCTCTGTTGGATTGTTTGCTGACTCGCCCCGAGCTCCGTCTGCCTCTCAGCCCTTTCTGTTGCAGCAGAGACTTTGACATGGCCTTCATGATCATCCATGGAGCAGAGATAACAGATACACTGCTGATCAGTGCGGCAGAAAATCTTCATCACCTCGTCATGGCGAGAGCAGATGTTCTCCTGAAGCTTTAAGGTGGCTTCAACCAGCTTGTGTTTCTTTAATGGAGCCAGACTGTAGTGAGGCTGGAGGTGTTGCTCACAGTATGAGAGCATACACACCAGACAGGACTTGAAGGCTTTCAGCTTCTTCCCAGTGCAGTAATCACAGGCCACGTCTCCAGGTCCAGCATAGGAATGATCAGGTGAAGCAGCTTGAAGTTGTACTTTCTTCACTTCCTCCACTAACTCTGCTAACATGGTGTTTTTCACCAGGACAGGCCTCGGTGTGAAGCTCTGCCTGCACTGAGGGCAGCTGTGTGCTTCCCTCTCTTTCTCCGTGTCCCAGCAGTCTTTAATACAGCTCATGCAGTAGCTGTGCCCACAAGGAATAGTCACCGGATCCTTCAGAAGATCCAGACAGATTGAACAGCTCCGTTTCTCTCGATCCAGCTGAAGCACATGCTGCGCCATTTCTCCTCCAGACGACAGTGAATGTCAGTAAGTTTCACTCTCTGTTTCCAGATAAAAGCTGAGCTCATTTCCTTGATGTTCAGTCACTGGTCTGTAGTGTATGAGCCTATCAGCTGTTGTATTTCATCACATGGTGTTTAGACCCATCTTTTCACTGGCAGATCTATGAAAGGGGAGGGAACTACCAACGTCAGAGCTGAATGTGCTGTGAGAGTTTCTCAGAGCAGGAGGAGCCGAGCCTGGACAATCAGTAACGTCTGGGTGGGGTTAAAAAGTTGTGCTTGATCCAGGAAGAGGAGGGTTGTGAGAGTTGCATTGTGTATCAGCACTCAGAAATAGTGCACCTGTCAGATAATTATATAATTAACCCGTGTTCCCAGAGGAACCTGATTTACAGGCTACAAGGTTCCTTTTTCTTTCCGTCTTCTTACAACAGGGTTGTGTAACAAAATACTTGCTGAATTCCCTTTATGCTCCTTACTAAAAAAAAAACAAATCTGTAAATGGATGAATAAAAAATAAGACACAACAATGAACAATTTCTTGTAGTTGAGAGCAGAGGATGAGTTCAGGAGTCTCCCAGCCTGAGGAAAGAAGCTGCTCTGTAGTCTGGTGGTGAAGCAGACTAGTAACACCTGTACTTCTAAATGTTTGTTGTGAAAAGATGAAACATTTTTTGGTCCATATTCTGCTCTAACTGGGTTCATTGTCCTGACCGGTCAGATTCTGTGGTGGATATTTTGTGCTTGGTGTTTGTTTCTTCCTCTGTTGTGCTTGCAGAGGTGCATTGAGAGGCTGGGCGGAGCTTCCCACTCACCTGAGCTGCTGACACACGCTCACCTGCAGCAGGTTGGCAGTTAGTCTTGCTGATAAAGCCCTGCTCTCCACGCTACCTGCTTCCAGGTGATTTCATCAGTTCGATGTGGTACATGGCTCCTGTTAGATCGTCGTTTTGTATGACTTGTAGTTTTTTCGTGTTCACTCTACACACAGTGTTCACCTGCACCTGCACCTCTGCAGCCAGCAGCCTCACCCTGTGCTCACCAGAGTCTCAACTCACCACGCTACCTCACCTCCACCTGTACGGTTTTCATCAGATATGACGACGACAACATAATCTGGATTAAACAAGTCAGTTTCCTCAGACAGAACAATGGTTCTTCTAACATGTTCTTGTCACGTTGTAGAAAGTCTTTCACAAACAATTAGTGTGTGTCTTTTGTGTTATTCATCAAAACCACTAACTGCATCATTTGTTTATAAACATAGATACCAAGCAAAATTCGATATATTTTTCTTAAAAAGTTAAATTTGTCTCAGTAAAATTAAAAATGCAATCTTGTCTGTTATATGAATGTGTCTCTGAATGCACTGACTATGTTTGATCTGGCACTTAATTACACAAAAGCATTATTATTTGATGTCATATTTGTGCGAACGTTTCCCGACCAAAGCCTCAAATATCTTCTTTGTGTTCTTGCTTAAAGAAATAAGAAAGTACTTGAGATGCTGGTTTTGATTTGCGTTTTAAAGCTGAATCATAAACAGACGAGACCATCACTGTCAAGACTGTCAGCAGCTGCTGGCCTCTATTCTGTGTTACTGCACTTGTGAGCCAGCAGGTTATATTTGTTGGGGGAAGCTGCAGGTGGCGCTGTTCCTCCAGAGCAAACAGCCAAAGCTGTAGGAGATTCATTAGAAGCAGAGGGAAGCAGTGAACAGGCCATTAAACATGTCTACATTGTAAAGTAAAGGTACGGCTCATCACACTTTACACTTTGGATTTTAAAGATGGCGAGATCAGATCATGTCTGTTTGTTATGTTGCTATTTATTATGTTGTTTTAGGTACATTACCACAGACCTGTGGAGAACTTGAATCTGACTGATGGGAAGCTGGTGTGTTCATGAAAATGGTTGTGAAATGATTGAGTACAAACAGGCGTGAGACAGAACAGAGAGATGCCGTAGTTTTATGGGTTTAATATTTGTCTTTTCACGTCATGCTTGATGCACTGTCAGTACAGGAGATCTCAGATAGTCAAATATGATTTTGATCCAGAAAACTGTTTGACGACACTACTTAATATTTTAAGTATAAATCATAAAGGAACCAGTTCAGCAAAAATTTAAATTCAGTCATTGTCTTCTCACCTTCCTGCTGATGGAAAGTGAGATGTCCACAAAACATTTCTGGAGCTTCAAAGCAAAACAACAAAAAAAAAACAAACATAAAATTGCTCCGGCGTAATACAAGTTTCTGGAAGCCCCAAGATCCCAAATTGATTTAGAAGATTTAATTTAAAGCCTTTTTAACCCCAGTTCTTCAGCTGCTAAGCTAAAAGTGTTAGCGCACCCCATCTGAATTGGACACACAAGCTCGACAGCGAGTCGAGGGTATAAATATTGTCTTTTCACATCAATTTTAGATCTCGGGGGCTTCTGGATTACACCAGACGAGCTACATGGAGCCATTTTGTTTCGCTGTGAAGCTCCAGAAATGTTTTGTTGACTATGAAAATTCACCACGACTGAGTGGATTTTCATTTTGGATTGAACTTTTCCTTTAAAAGTTGCGGCAATGAACATTCAGTTTTTGGTATTATATTTATATACAGGCATTTCAAATCCTGATGGTGAAGAGACAGTATCGCTTCACTGCGTCACTCTCTCATGACAAAACCTAAATCATTTAAATTTGGTGCAATAACCTGTTGTACGTATTGTACTGTGAACACTTTGATACTATCACTTTTTATTATGGTTGTATTTTTATACTTGTGTAGAAGGCCTTCTGTCACCTGTTCTGTTGACGTGTGTGGTGTTAACAAAGTTTACTGAAATGTCACATACAGTACAAACATCCTTTTTCACCCTCCTTTACCAAAGAATACGATGTTATCCAGCCTGTAGGCGTCGATGCTATTTGACTTTTAAAAAGACTTCAACATGTCACAAATTAATCTTAGCATGAAAATTACTGTGTAAAACATAAACGAAGAAGCACTTGGAGACCATGATCCCATAAAAGATAGTGTGATTGTTTGGATTAGTAAAGAAAACCTTTAAGTTGTCTCATATTAAGCAGGTTTTTTTTGAATGCATTGTAAATTTGCTATGATGTAAACTTATTTCCTTACATTTTATCGTATTTATATTCATCTGTTATTCTACTTTGAAAGTAGTTTTCTTTTTGTGTAATTCTTATGTAGCCATGTTTGATATTTAACTAAAGGTGCCGGCTGACATGATTCCCGGCTGTCTCACATTCTGGATTTTAGTTTTATTTTAACAGGTTTTATCAGTTGCATGTTATCAGGCCCAGCAGCTTTACTCACATTCAGTCTCGGCTGGTTTTTTTTCTCATACCCGCTGTGGATTCTGACAGTGGGCAGTCCTCTGGAGGCAGAGTAGGCCCTACAGCTGACTCTCTGAGATCATAGCGAGCATAAAATGTTTCAAGTTCATCTGGGAACGTGGCCTCACATCGGACGTGGCCAGTCCTGCATTGTTTAGGATCGTCTGCCAAATATCTTCAACGTCGTTGGTGTCGCGGTCTTTTTTGTAGGATTTAGTTGCACATGATGAGGTGGAGCCTGATGGGATAAAAATGCTGGCAGGATGCACCGTTAGCTGGGCAGCCCAACTAAAGCACAGCTGTAAATGACACAATGAATGATGGCTCAGTTCCATTTAGCTGCGTCACTTTCAGGGTCCTCGCTGTCACACTGTCATGGATTATTGGGACACTTGAACAGAGTGTCGATGTCACGAGTAACACCTGTGTTTCAAGTAAATGTTTGCTGTGAAAAGACGAAACATTTTGGCTTTTTTACACGCATGATTACTTTGTCAACCTTTAACAGCTTCAGCTCCCATGAGGCTTCGACAGAGGAGCAGTGACCGGCCTCTCTACCACTAACTCGTATAAATCCATGCAATCTCTCATCGATTTCCCCTTTTAGTGGTCAAAAATGAAAAACCTTAAAGAGTGCGATTAATCAAGTATTTGCAGTCTGTTATGTGAGACTACAGAGAACATTTGTGAACATCTTTTTTTTTTTTTACTGTGTTGCTTTAAGTTGTTATCTGAAATACTTTGTTAAATGTATGGACAAGGTGTAAAATCATATATGTGACAAAAACATTTCTGTCATGACTTTGGTTACTTGATAGAAGGCGCTGACATTCTGGATGCTGACCCTCCGAGGACGACATCGCAGAAGGGATAAGGAACCGAGGGATGATTATGAAAAGTAGATGACCTAAAACAAACTCACTGACGCGGTTAATTTACTGATGTTCCTCTCATTTTTCATTTGTAAGTTAAATCAGTGCTGACACAAGGCACAGGAATATGATGGTTTAACTTATTTCTGCTTTTTTTCCCTTCAGCATTCAATCAACACACGGTCTGTTGTCTGTAGACGATGATTTCCAAAAATATTACCTCACATTTTGAGTGTTTCTGAGAAGACGTGGAGCCCAGTTATTCCTAAAGTGTGATTGGTCGAAGCCTGTAAAGCTTTGTATTATTCCCATTTTACTCCTGCATGATTGTTGTGGAATGTTAAAAAAAAAAAGTTGTGTAATAAATCTGAAAGTAACACATTCTCCTGAAATATTGTGTTGGAGTGTTTTCCTGTATGAAAGAGCCAACATGTCACAAACTTAAAATCATCTCAGAATTGTGCTGTTTCTGGTGAAATGACCCATCAGCTCCATGATAACATGGAGGTTATCTGACTGCCTTCATTGATCTCCCTGTGTGTGTTTCTGTTCCCACACTATCTTGGAAAACTGATCGATTTAAATGAAATTTAGCAGGAAAACAAGTGATTCTGGTGATATTCTGACAGTTAAAGGAAGAACACACAGTCATCTATTCATTTATGTGTTTATTTATTGATTTGAAGGTTTTGAACAAAGACTTTTCATGAATGCTTCTTAAAATTGTTACTACATATTGACATGATATCAGTCTTAACAAGACGATCAACAAACTATTTTCAGAGGGTTAATTTTGAAACTATACAAGCTGATATTTTACTGATGTTTTTCATGCAGGTTTTGGTTACATAAAAAAATAGAAATGTGATTTTGAAACATTAAAACAGAGGCACACTATGAAGGACAGACAGCAGTAAGTGCAAAACTAAAAGTAAAGATGAAATTACACAAAATATGTTCTTGAAGATTTGGTACAAATAAAATTACATAAAAATCTTAAAACTAAAAAAACCCTCAAAAATCCAAACAGATTCACACATTTTACACACCACATGTTTCTGACAAAAACTGATTCATCATTTCACATCTTACATATGTAATATTTCCCAAATGTTCAGTAAATGAAGCTCACAAGTCAAATTTCAACAAACACGATGCTTTAATCACTCTGTAGGAAACAATCACAGTTTCACTAAACTGAGAAGAAAAAAACAAAACAATATAAAATCCAATAAAATTCATCATGGTCCCACCTCCTATGTTTGATCAGTGCAGTGCAGACACACCTCAACATGTACAGCACCACAGATGAGTCTCTCTTTAATCTCCTGTCTACTTGAGCTCACACAACTCTGCTGTGTCACCAGCAAAGTTTGGAAGCCAAAATCCAGCATAGAGAGGCTGAGTGAACGTGGTCTGGACTCTGTGGAGGAGAGTGATGGTTTCAGAGACGCTGTAGTAAGACAGAGTACCTGCACTATGATCCAGGTAAACTCCTATTGTGGAGGACTGAGGGCCTGAGATGGAAGTAACAATATCATTATGTCTGAATTTATAACCTCCACTGTCACAATCTAATGACCAGGATTTGTCATTACATCCAAATCCACATTCATACACGGTCCCTGTTCTGCTAATGTTCTTGTATGCAACTGCTATACGAACCGTCCCGCTCCACTTCACCTCCCAGTAACAACGTCCAGTCAGACCCTCTCTACTCAGGACCTGCAACCATTTACCAAATCTGTGTGGGTGAGCTGAATATACCTGGTCTACTGACATGAATGTTGCTTTTCTGTTCCTGTCACTTAATGACAAACGTTTGTATGCTGTGTTTGGATCCAGTGTGATTTCACAAGAATACTTGAGAAGTTCAGTTCTGGTTCTGGGCTCTGCTTGAGGCAGTAAAACATCCACTTCAGTCACTGCCCGTGAGATCTTTGTCCACTCCTCACTCAGGACAGCCTGAAGTTTATCTCTGGCCTCCGACACAGCTGCTGTCACACCCTCAAAAGAGCACAGAGGACGTATATCAATGCTGGGTAAGTCTTTAGGTTCGCTCAGACGTGACAGTGAGAAGTAGTTGTTCAGGAAATGGAGATGATCTTCTGTGTGTGAGAGCTTCTCCAGCTCAGTGTCTTTCCTCCGCAGCTCAGTGATCTCCTGCTGCAGCTCCTCCTCAAGATCTTTAGCTCGACTCACTTCAGTTTTCTGCTGTGATCTGATCTGCTGCTTCACTTCAGAGCTTCTCTTCTCAATGAGACGGATCAAGTCGGTGAATGTCTTCTCACTGTCCTCCACAGCTTTGTCAGCAGAAAGATTGATAGCCTCCACCCTCCGCTGAAGCACCTTGACATCTTTCTCTCTGTCCTGGATTCTCTGTTGGATTGTTTGCTGACTCGCCCCGAGCTCCGTCTGCCTCTCAGCCCTTTCTGCTGCAGCAGAGACTGTGTCATGGCCTTTATGATCATCCATGGAGCAGAGATAACAGATACACTGCTGATCAGTGCGGCAGAAAATCTTCATCACCTCGTCATGGCGAGAGCAGATGTTCTCCTGAAGCTTTGAGGTGGCTTCAACCAGCTTGTGTTTCTTTAATGGAGCCACACTGTAGTGAGGCTGGAGGTGTTGCTCACAGTATGAAAGCATACACACCAGACAGGACTTGAAGGCTTTCAGCTTCTTCCCAGTGCAGTAATCACAGGCCACGTCTCCAGGTCCAGCATAGGAATGATCAGGTGAAGCAGCTTGAAGTTGTACTTTCTTCACTTCCTCCACTAACTCTGCTAACATGGTGTTTTTCACCAGGACAGGCCTCGGTGTGAAGCTCTGCCTGCACTGAGGGCAGCTGTGTGCTTCCTTGTCTTTCTCCGTGTCCCAGCAGTCTTTAATACAGCTCATGCAGTAGCTGTGCCCACAAGGAATAGTCACTGGATCCTTCAGAAGATCCAGACAGATTGAACAGCTCCGTTTCTCTCGATCCAGCTGAAGCACATGCTGCGCCATTTCTCCTCCAGACGACAGTGAATGTCAGTAAGTTTCACTCTCTGTTTCCAGATAAAAGCTGAGCTCATTTCCTTGATGTTCAGTCACTGGTCTGTAGTGTATGAGCCTATCAGCTGTTGTATTTCATCACATGGTGTTGAGACCCATGTTTTCACTGGCAGATCTATGAAAGGGGAGGAACTACCAACGTCAGAGCTGAATGTGCTGTGAGAGTTTCTCAGAGCAGGAGGAGCCGAGCCTGGCCAGTCAGTAACGTCTGGGTGGGGTTAAAAAGTTGTGCTTGATCCAGGAAGAGGAGGGTTGTGAGAGTTGCATTGTGTATCAGCGCTCAGAAATAGTGCACCTCTCAGATAACTATATAATTAACCCGTGTTCCCAGAGGAACCTGATTTACAGGGTAGAAGGTTCCTTTTTCTTTCTATCATCTTACAACAGAGATCATAAGTTAATTATTACTGCTTTAATCTAAAAATGTCAGATCAAGGAGTGTCTGTTCCTGACCAATATATCAGACTTTACTTGAAATTAATGTTATTCCATTGTCTCGAGATCACAAGTTAATTGTTATGCCAGGATAAAGCTTGTTTTCTTGTGATACATTTCTGCCAAATGTATCTCTTTGTATTGACAAAACAACAGACTGATTTCTCGACAAGGAGATAATTCATAACGAGAAAACAACTTCATGAATGAAACAAAAGCTTTCCGCACAGGGATCAACTGAAAGCAGATGTGTTACTGTCAAGTAGACTAAAGCCAAAATAATCTTAGTTGGCATAGAGTTACTGGGAAAGAAGCAACCCACACTGGTTGGTATTTGAATGGTATAATAAAGTATGAAAGTATGTATATAGATAAGAAAGGCTGAAGTACAGTCTAAATTGTTGATGGACAATGTGCACTCCTTGATTGGACATTTTCAGCTTGAACTTGTTGATGTATGTATGTCACTCCTAATTGCTTAAAAAACATTGTAAGTACTAAGAACAATCAACTTCTATTTTCCCTCTTTTTAAATCTTGTTATCTTGAAAAAACACAGCTCGTTTTGCAACTAAGGCCATTCTCGGTTTTTCCGTAACCTAAAAACACCCAGTGTTGTTTGTGTTCCACTTCTTTATAATGGACAGGATCACATCTGCTTGAAGTTGACCACTGTATATTACACTATTCCTCACAATAATTAGCCATGATATTTATGATCAGATTCCAAATTAATAGGGAAAATGTTCTTACAAAAAAAGCAAATGTTCATTACAAATTATGTGGTTAGCCTTGAAAATCCCTGTCCCACAGAGCAGTGTTTAGTACTCTTGTGATAACTTATCTTGTTATCTTGAAATCTCAGTATTTAAAAAACAACAATTGCAATCATGGCTGTTATTGGCTTCCGTAGCTTAGTTGAATTAATTATCAGTTATACACAAAACTAACTGAATTCCAGGTATTGGTAGGCTTAGCCAGTAAATAATGTCTGGCAAAGATAAGACTCCTACTTGTTAAATCTGGATTTTCCTTTTCCCTCCTTCTACATAAAGACACAACAACCACATTTTAAATCCTTTATTTCCGTCCACTTGTTTAATATCAGTAACATCAGCATACATACGTCTAATTCCTCGTAAACAAACAAACAAAACACTAATTATGCCTTTTTTTTTTAGCAACATATATAAACGTCCATCTGGTCCGTCACGATTTAATGTCCGTCTCCGGAAGCAGAATTCAGAGGTGTCGCATTTATTTTCTTCCGCCGTAGCTCGAAACATCCTTTCCCGTGAGCCGAACATCACATCACGTAAAAATCAACATGTCGTGATAACAACAGTTCATATTTGTATCCAGCTAAATTTGAAAAAAAAAACATGACGGGCATTTTTAACAAACTTTACATCTCGTGTGTTTTATTATTTATGCTGTTTCTTTCTGATGTGTTGAGGTTCTCGGCGGCGGCGCAAGGTAAGAGACCGACAGCAGCTTGTTAGCTAACAGTGCTAGCATAACAGTAAACTGGCACTTAATGCTAACAGCTAACTGCTCATCAAATTAACTAATGTTAACTGCCTGCTAGCTGTCATTATGCTGTGTTCGTGTTTTAATAAGATGTCAGTTTAACTAAAACGAGCCCTGCTCGAGCTCCAACATAATGTCGATCTGCGTAATGTTGAATTAATAAAGATGCTGTAACGTTACATGCATTATAGTTAGAAATGGTAGTTGAACAGCCAGTGATGCACTCAAGGTTAAATTGTTATGTCATTGGACGTGAACATGCGAGCTCGTTGGACCCCTTTAAAGCAATTTCAACAAAAACTGAATGCTAAACTACACAAAGATAGGATCTAATGCAGGGTTTTTGTGTTAGACTGCACTCGCTTTAGCTGTGTAAACCTGAGCTTTTTAGCTACTTGCACTGGCAACTTATCTAAGCGAGGTCACAAAGTGCTTCACATAAAAATGCAGGTTAAAATAAGCTTCACAGAATACATGAGAATAAAACACAAATGAAGGACATAGGCAGGTTAAAAAGTGCTTCATATAATCTATTAATACAATCAAATGAAGGACATTGGCTAGATATAAGAATAAAACAAAATGAAGGACACGGGCCACCATAGTTGTAGATAAGAACAAATAAAAAGTCAAACACTAGTGTAGCATTTACAAATCAGCCATCAAAAAGGCAATGACTTAGAAACAGGGCTGTGATTGCCAGCCTAATGTCGTTGGGCAGGGAATTCCCAAGCCCTCGGTCACCAGCCTTGACCTAGGTGCATCCACTTCATTCATGCATGCTATTTGAATCAATAAAGACATTGGAGATAAGACTCCTCTCTTTAATGAAAGACAGAGAGAGAGAGAGAGAACTGGCTTATGTGCTGAGCTTGATCTATAACTGATGTTTTTCAGAGAGCGATGAGTCACTGGAGCTCATGCGGTCAGAGGACGCAGTGTCCGACTTGGAGAACAGCCCCAAGTTTGTGGAGTCGGAGGACCTGAACTCTCTGCCAAAGAGGCAGTTCAAGACGGCTGAGATCGCAGATGCCGTGATGGGAACGGAAGCCCCCATCGATCCATCTGACATCGAATCCCTCTTTCCCAAAAATGTGAAAGACTTCCAGTCAGGCTTCTCCCCGCCTTGTGATGACAGCAGCGCCCAGTGTGGTGCACATGCTCTGGCTGCTAATGGAGCATCACTGGAGGAAAGGAGCTCTGAATCATCACAGCAGGTTACTATCATGAAGCGCTAACTCTTTATTCTGTACCACTTCTTCTGGTGATAAACAACCACTGTGAGTCGTTTCCCTAAAATTAAAGTAGTGGATTAAGAATCATGATGACTAGATGACAGCTGGAAAAAAAAAAGCATAACAAACATGAAAGCCTGATGAATAAAAACCCACAAAAAAATGAATTCATTACCAAATGGTTCGTAAACACATACTGTAGCTTTACATGTGAGTTGGAGAGGTCAGATTGAAGAAAAATCTCTTTTAAATTGTATTAATGAGATATTATTTCCACATTCTGGATTAATGCTTTTTTATATTTGTAAGAGCCGTTTTTGTTAATATTTTGTTTTGTAAACGTTTCGCCACTTGAGGGAGTGGTGCCACTGTCAGGGAGGCAGAGGTCATATAATCCCGGCCTCATTTGAGACAGGTGGCAGACTGGGAAGAGGCAAACAGTTTCTGATTGTTCGGCAGTGATCGTAAATGAAATGTTATGATTTCTTTTGTCACTGATTAGCAAATGACTCATCACAGAGACAGCGGTACTCTGCTGTATTGTATTGGACAGCCAACGACTGATAGACTGTAAGAAATAAATCGCCTTTATTTTGTGAACAGTGGACATGACGTCATTTTTGAAATTTTAGAACATCTGAGTGACATTTCAAGTAATTTCCACTGATCAGTGAATAGAAAAAAATATTACCGTAGATGCATGTTGTAGTCGTAGTTTAAATTCAATTATTTTTTCATGCCTGATTTTACAGCCTTAGCTTAAACCAGTTGATATAAACACAGTGATGAGTTGCAATGGTAGAGGCAGTACTGCAGAAGTTGACTTCTCCTTGGATGTTTACCTCCAGGTCACTCTTGAAATAGTGCATGCGGACATCACTCCAATGGAGGAGCAGAATGCCACAGAGACCGCCAAGACGTACAAGGTGAACTGTGATAAGAGGAACATCACAGGAATGGACAGTTTCTCTGTGCAGGTCCTCAACGCTTCACAGGTATTCATGCTGCCCTCTGAGGCTCACTGGATGAGGAGTGACGCTGATAATCGCATAAATCTGTCCGACTTCTTTAATTCTTCAAATGAAGTGGCAGAGGAGAGGACTTCATTCCTCAGTCTGTGTCACCGTGTCTCATTTCTCTCAGGACCTGATGGAGTTCCTGAATGCTAACAGCACAGAGTGCTCCGTGGTGCTGTTCTTCACCGCCTGGTGCCAGTTCTCAGCCAGCCTGGCACCTCACTTCAACGCCTTGCCCAGAGCCTTCCCCAGCATGCACTTCCTGGCGCTGGATGCCTCGCAGCACAGCAGGTGATTGGTCTTGTTTATGGTATTAATGTGTATGGTCCCTCCCTCTGTGAAAGGAAAGGGGCATCGAGGGATTTCTGATTCTTATCACTCTTTGTGGTATGTGGCTCAGGTAACATCAGTCGTTATCTGGTGGAAATATAGCCTTAAAGTTTAATTACCAAATAGTTGCCCAGCTAATTAGGCTTGGGATCCATCAAGAAGGTTCTGCAGTGTGCGTGTGGTCACAGATAAAACTGTGACCTTAGACCTGTTGTTCCCCACATTTTTGGCTTGTGAGCCCCTAAAATGCAGAAATGTCCACTGTTCATGGGCTCAATGTGGACGTGGGTTTGTGATCGGTTCCCCTAAAGGCTTTTTTCTTCCTGGATTTGTCTCATTCGTGGGATGAAAGTCTCCAGCGTTGCATGAATAAATTACAAAAATGAGAGAAAAGTAAGAAAAGACAACATTTCTCTGTACTATTGTTTTATTTGTTCACTTTAATCATGTGCTGATCTCTTGGATTTATCTTGGAACCACTTCCAGGTTGGGAACCACGATGAACAGGAACAAATGTTTGGATTCCCACATGGCAGTATTTAGTCAGTGGTGGTGTTGTGTCGGGTTGTTTATTGAGACGTCCTAATATGCTGTCTGAGAAACACTCTTAAACATAATGCAGATCAACATAGCATCACTATTAACTACAGCCTCAGTCAACACTCCTTTGAAATACTCTTAACTGAGCAATCTCATACTTAGAACTGAATCGTCATTTGTAATTCTCGTCCATCTCCATCTTCCACCAGCCTCTCCACGAGGTTTGGGACCGTGGCAGTGCCCAACATCCTGCTGTTCCAGGGAGCCAAACCCATGGCTCGCTTCAACCACACGGACAGAACTCTGGATACGCTCACCTCCTTCATCATTAACCAGACAGGTACAAACTGAGCCTGAAGGTTTTTTTTGCTTAGAACTGCACCATCAGTGATATTAAAGACAGTCCTCTGTGTACTGGCTTTGTTTCCGTAGCTGGAAAACATGAATTTATTTAGATTTAGAACATTTTGTACGAGCTAAATAAATAAAGAAACCGCAGTCTGTTTGTCATTCAAACTGATGTCTCTATTCAACTCCTGCTGACTCGCCTTAATGTCTGACTGCTTTAGACATCAACCCAAAGATTTTCATGAAGATAAAATATATCTGGAGTGACAAATTAAACCACTCTACATCTGCACTCAACGAGTGGTCATTTATTCACTGCTCATCGACCCTGTTGTGTTTTCTGACAAACTCTTCCAGGGTTTGACGCCGCCTCCGACAGAAACGTGATGGACGCAGACCGTGTCGGCCCTCTACCCAGCGTCCCGGTGAAGAGCATCGACTGGCTGCTGGTCTTCTCTGTCCTCTTCATCACGGGCTTCACTACGTACGCCATCCTGCGGACGGACAGCATCCGCTGGCTCATACCGGGACAGGAGCACGAGCATCAGGACTGAAAACACACACACCCAGACTGCAAGTCATTGGATAAATGGTTTACTTTGTTATTAAAATTAACAGTTGCTAATTTGTTTATGCTTCAAGTGTTTGATGAAAGAAATTAATTTATGTGAGCCATTGTGATTTATAATAAAGATTATAATGATTTGTAGCCGTTAATGTCTCATGGCTTTTGGACTTTTGTTTCTGTTTTCTGTTTAGTCAATTTCTTTTCTTTTTATTTGATATTTCCTGTCAGCTTACATTTGTTTGTTACACAAGTTGAGCTGACATAAAGGCTAAAGGAAATCAATCAGAAGAGAAAGATCTTCATTGACTTGATTTGTTTTTATGCCAAAACAAACTAAAGAAACTCTTATTTTCATGACTTAATGAACTGAAAAGAGAAACAGCACAATTTCATACTGTTTTACTTTGTTTATACGTGGCGGACCCTGCCACCTTTCTAGCTTCAAACAGTGTTTTGGACCTTATTTTCCTCTGAGAACAGCTTGTTTTTTTTTTTAGTTTGAGTCTGAGTTTGAATTTCTTCTCCAAAACTACACACTGCGCCTTTAAAATGTGTCTTGAGTAAGAGTATACTCATTAATATGCCACTTGAATTATAATTATAGTTAAAATGTTGCACCCATTTTGTCATATAACTGCATGAAACACTACTGGGCAGTCACTTTATGCATAACCAGACTCCCATTTAAAAATAAGGGATTTTTAACCAGGCAGTAGGCAGAACAGCTATGGTGAAGTGTGAGAGGACAGGAGGGAGCAGAGGAGGTGGCAGTGGCGCAGGAGGACAGCTGACAAAGAGTCGGTCATGTCTGGGTTAATGTTTACCGTCAGGGGCTGCAGCTCATGGCCCTGCAGCCGTCTGTTGAGGCTGAGCAGTCTGCGGCTGCCTCCGCTCTCTCTCAGGAACAACTCGTCTAAAATGGTGAGTGCTGCGGTGACAGTTAGCATTAGCATGTGTAAGCATCTTATCTGCGTGTTAGATACGAGGGTAGACATATGTATGTATGTATGTGTGTGAGTGTAATCCCACGAGATGAGGAGGAGCTGTAAGAAGTTGCAGGCTCCGAAACAGCAAGTGGAAGACTGGTCTTTGTCGAATGGAATCTCGTACGCCAAACTCCATTAGAAACACGCGGAATTTAAGGTCTACATCCATATCTGGAAGCTGACACACGTATTAAGCTGATTTTTTTTTGCATTTTTTGTATGATTTCTATCCTAACTTCAATTCGGCGTAAATAGTCTGATTGATATAACTCACCAGACGATATTAACTTAAAGTTTCAACTTCGAGTACAGTCGGGCTCTTTCAACGCCAACGTTCACTTACTGTATGCAGTAGGTCGTCAATTGGGGAATAAGTGCTGCAAACATTTGTCAGAAAAGTTGAATATTTCGACATTAAGTTCACATGTGTTGATTTTTAAGGAGCCGAATTGAAGAGAAGGTTGTAACAGGTCAAACAGGTGTTACATTCACACTATTGTGAGGGTGAGTTTGCAAATAATTAAGCCAATGTTTAACAGAGTTAGAATTGTTAAAGGAGTTTGGTTAATTTTTTTCACCCCCAATTTACATGTGGGGGATTTCAGCTCAGTATACATAGTTTAATATGACTCTCAGTCATATGAGTACATGAAATATGTGTGTTTGTCTTGGTTTGGTAAAGCATTGGTACTCATTATTGGTGCTAGGCTGCCACCTTGTGGCTGCAGCACTAATAGCACTCAGGTAACTTAAAATGAATGTGTCAAATCTCAAACTTGAGTTAAAAGTTAAAAGAAATCTAAAAATATAAACCCAGAACAACTCATAATAGTGTGATCTGTCAGTTTAAATGCCAGTTTCGGAGATGTGATGTTGTCATGTAAGAATAACTTACATTAAATATGTCGTCTGTCATCGATGTGATTTAACTAAACAACTTAGTCTGCTTAAAATTGAGTTAATGCAATTTTTCAGTTCATATACATGTAAGTAATGCGTTACATACCGATTACTTTTATGTATAATACTACGTCGAACTTATGTCGTAGAATTAGATGGAAATTTAATTGAAAGTCATAAATTCAGTGTTTTAGGGAACAGAATAAAAACAGAAGAGCAACAAAATAATGATGTACACATATTTGTATTTTTCTCCAGTCGTCAGACTCCCACTGGCTCTCCCCTGCAGACCGCGATCAGCTGGTGATGGAGCTCAGGGCCACAGGCTGGGTGGAGGTGGAAGACCGCAATGCCATCTTCAAAGAGCTTCACTTTAAAACCTTTAATCAGGTGTGTGTGTGTGTGTATTGATGTTGATGTACTGTTAGAGCCTTTAAGGACATTTTCGTGAAGGCAGGTCACTTTCTTTGGTTTAGTTTAGGATTCAGGCTTCATTTTAAGGCTAAGACTACATCTAGACAAGTCAATATAGTCAGGTACACACTCTATAATCATGTACAGTTAAGTGTATCTGACTTCTTGTTTCCAACATAGTCTGTAGCAGGTCATTGTTTCAAGAAATAGCACAGAAATCATGATTTTAGTTTCCGTATTGAACTAGATTTGAATTTTGTCACATTGACGGCACTAAAGCACCGTTATTGAATAACTTTAACCAGGTGTTGGATATAAGAAGCTCAAATAATTAGTTTTGTTTGAATTTTTAAGATTAAAAGTCATAAATAATCACAAAATTGGAACAAATCTGCGTCCCACTGCTGCTGGACAGTGTGGATACGAGCGCACACACACACAGGCAGCTGACATCTGCTTCTGCCTTTTCTACATTTTCTTACTCCAGACTCGTTTTTTTGTAGTTTTTGTTGAAATCTGTCGGCCTCGGTGCTCTGCTGTGGTCTTCAGGGGGCTGTTGTAAGCTGGCTGGAGGCTTGTTTGATTCGGGATCAGGACTCGGGCCGCCAGACGCGCGGCCTATTTCGCTAACCATCGGAAACACACAAATTCATCTGTGTTTATACGCTGATTGGTTGCAGGTGGAGCAGGTTCCTCTCTGCTTTCACTGGTTTCGTTTGGTTCCTACCTGCAAAGACGACTATTGAAAGGTTGTTATGACAGAAAGTATTATTCCTGCTTGTTGTTTCACTGATCAACGGGGCGCTGACTGAGACAGAGCATGCTGGGCAGCTCACATGAAAAACTGGGGGTATTAATCACAGTAATAAAGTCGTGTTGCTGTATGTTAATCTTTATGTTACTATGAAAAATAACAGTCCATTAGTGCCTATTTAAATCACTTGAAAGACCACATCCAGGGCGTTTTCCTTTCAATACTGGTGTAGGCATACCAAAATTATATTTCTTTATCCCTTTCTTTTAGGAATATTAACATGTTATTCTAAATAACTAAATGTAAATTCCTGTAGTTGAAACATAAATTACGGCCGTGCACATGTTCCTAGACAAAATATAAGCACAGAAACATAATAATGTGACAAACAAAATAGTGAAATACAATATGGAAGCTTTCTTTATGACACCTACATTCTTCAGACCAAAATAATCTGATCGGCACAATTTTGTTTGAACTGTATTTTCATTATTTCAACACAAAGAAATCCCAGTATTTATTTGAATTCTGCAGAAATACCTCCTTTTCTCAGACCAAGACGTGAAGTCATTGCTGTTTTTCATTTCAGGCTGATATTCTCAGTTTGATGTTGTCTCAATATAAGCTGCAACAACGGCTTTACCCAAATAAAACTCAGTCTAAACTCCCAAAGTTATGACTTATATCAGGAAACCTTTTATCAGAGAATAACCAAGACAGGTTATGAGTCTAAACAAGCATCTTTTGTTATTTTATTCTACAGTAACAGTTTGGCCCTAATTCAACTGTTCACAGTACGATCACCATCTCAGAAAATATCATGGTCGTACAAACTCTTTACTTTAATTTCACAAAATATTCTCTGAACAGACGTGAAACTTGACGTAAACTTGAAATATATATTTATTTTTAATAACACTAATACAACTTAATACTGTAGATAAGCAAATGTAAACGGTATCATAACTCTTTCAGGTTTACCTTCAAACTAATTCACCGCATCATGATGCTGAGGTCGATGCTTCGTGTCGTTTGTGCGATTTAACGTAAGATCTGTATTCTTCATTCATGGATCATATTATTAAAACAAAATATTTAATTCTCGAGTGCTTCTCATGACACCTAAAAACACTCTACGTGATTTAAATCGGAGACAAAAGTGACGTGGATGTTACACAAAAGTCGTTTTTATTTGGTTTATGGTTATTGTTGTCCTGATGAGTTGTCAGAAGATTTGAACATTTTTAAAAGTTTTACAATATTCTGCACTAGGGCTGCGAAATGCACCGATATTATCGTAATCGTGACATATTTTTGGATATTGTTATATCGTGATATGACCTAAGTGTTGTCTATTCCTGATACTTGCCTTTACCTGCTTTGTCATTATCCACATTACTGATGATTATCCAAAATCTCATTGAGTCATCCTTTATAAAACTGTGACAATATCGACATCGAGGTATTTGGTCAAAAATGTTGTGAGGTGCTTTTTAGGAGATTTCAAAATATTTACATATATACAGTGTATCGTGATATAGCCTAAAAATACAGCAGTATTACTTTAAGGCCTCATTGCCCAGCAATATTCTGTACTTGCATAACATTCACCAAAGCTTGTGAAATTAAGAAACTACAATATATAAAGCGACACTTAAAAATATTCTTAAATCAAGATTAGCTTTCTCTAGAGCTCTGGACTCCATCCTGCAGCCTTATAAGTCTTATTATGACCCGAGTACACGATTTGATTACATGATAACAAGCGTTTGAACAGAAACAGGTGCTTCCATCTTCCCCCTTCATGTGCTGTTAAAACCGTGTGCTATGACTGAAAGCTCCAAAAACACCAGTAAGTGAACCTTGAGATAAGCTTATTTTATCACACACATGTAGGTTTCCCCGCAGATATGAGTTTGTAGTATGTTTTTGTCCTGAGTACCTTCGTAAGCATCTGCCACAAGACGCGCTGCAAACAACTTGCAGTGTTGAGTTCAACATGCTTGATGTGCCAGACAGGTGCAGCTTCAGTCTGATAATAGTCAAATAATACTATTGTGCCTCGATGGAGTTAATACTCTGGAGAGAGGTAACAGAAACACCAAAAGTTGCATATAAATGTTTTTTTGGCACGGCTTGCTCCCCTGCCTCAGCCCTGCAGCGGGCGAAGTAAACTGCAACATCTCAAGGCCACTTAGCGGACTTCCTCTAATCCTGTCGTTAGTTGTTTTAGCCCCTAAAATAGTCTGTTTTTACACTTCCCCGTGTTTGAAGTCGATGCGGCGAGCGCTGACCTCCCCCATCTGCTCCTCCTGGCTCTAAAGCCTCTCCTCTTACCCCGACATGTCAGGCTGCGTTACCCTGAGACTCGCCAGGCGGCCAGTTGGCAGCAATTGGGGTTTCGATCAGAATGATTTCTTTCACAAACAATCAAATTGGTTAAAATGTTTCATCTGGTTCACAAACCACTAACAACCCCATCATTCCTTCTGGTAGATGTGCACTGCTTTCTGTTTTTTTTTCTTCTTGCTCCTTGCCACCCTCGTCTCCCCCTCATCTCTGTCTCTCCGTCTTTTGTCTGTCTCTCATTCCCACTCTGTGCCCCATGTTATTGGGGAATGAGCTCACGTTGTTCCAATTTTACATGTTGGCAGCTCTCTCCGTCTGTCTCTCCGTCCTTCTCTTATTCTCTCTCTTGCAAATTCTCTTGATGCATTTTCACAAAACTCACTACATGTAGCTCGTTTTTCATGGCTGTTCTTAAAGGGCTTTTACCGGAGGGGAATGGAGATGAGGAGCGACATGCTGGCTGATTTCCACTCACCACTTATCTGCAAGTGATGGGCTTGAGGAAATCAGATCCCCGAGAGTTTATAATGAGAATAGCAAATCCCCTCAATCTGTGAGTTGAAACGCTTCTTCTTTTGGGCTGTAGAGGGCGGTAGAGGCGTGTCTATGAATGAATGTGTTGAAGTGGAGCTGTGCACACGAGGGCCACTCAAAGCTGCAGATTAACTAAGAAAAAGAAGATGACAGCTGGATTTTTTTAACTTTATTTTTCTTTGATTACAGCAAATGGAAAGTGTTATGATGCCGTTTCGCTCATAATTTATCCGCGACATGTGGGTCGTTAGTGGCAGAAGTCTTTCCTCGTCAAGTCTGGTGATGTTTAATCAGGTTTGAGAGGTGAAATCCTCTTTCTGGAGTCGCTTTGGTCAGTGAGAATCCCTGCAATCACATGTGGAAAC
Organism: Pagrus major; assembly: GCF_040436345.1. Taxonomy (NCBI): domain Eukaryota; kingdom Metazoa; phylum Chordata; class Actinopteri; order Spariformes; family Sparidae; genus Pagrus; species Pagrus major. Next base: position 26,939,987 of record NC_133227.1, read on the forward strand.
ATCTGTGTGTGTGCGACTTTGATACTGTAAATTTTGGTTGGGACTGTGCCTTTTTTTTTTTTTTTTAAGTTGCAGTCACTGATATTGTTTACGCATCAAGCCTATGTTATGTATGTTTACAGATGACCATCTGCTTTACGTTTCGGCGGATGAAGTGGAAACATTCATGCGACACAAGTGAAATGGGTAGCCTTAAGATGTAGTTTGTATCGGAGAGGTGAGCTGTGCATGCTCAACTGCTGTGTTACGTTAGCTGAAGTCGACAACGATGGTATTCCATCTTTTCCCACAGATATTCAGTCGTGCAGCGGTGGGAAAAAATCACTCAAAAAGCTGCAGTTGGGATGGAAAAATAGCTGGAGTCTCTCCTGTAAAGTGAACTCACAGCCCCAAGTGCACTGAGCTGGTTTTATTTACAGGTTAAGCAGGCCAATGAGGATGTCCGTCAGCGAAGAGTGCAACAAGTTTTCAAGACGGTCATAAGTGAAATCATTAGCACGTTGATCAGTTGTTAGATTGACAACAGATTTGATTGTTGATGAATTGTTTGGAAAAATGCCAAACATGAAGATTTGCTGCTTTTCTTTGTTTTATGTCATTTTAGACAGATTTTCAGGTTTTGAAAACATATTTTGACATTTTAAAGACGAAACAATCGAGTGATGAACTGAACAGTTAGTCAGCAGATGAAACATTAGTTTTAACTCTGCGTAGCAAACTTTGTCAACCGAGTTCTGCTGGTTGATTTAGTCAAGACAGTGTTGTGTAGTGAGGGAACCTCGTCTCTAATGTAACGTAATGTATACATGATACTATGGCAACCAAAGAGTTGGAAATAAGCAAAGTTTAAAGGTCCAATTTGTCAGAAACTAGATTTGTGAGTCTCATTCCCAGCTCGTCAAATACTGACACTTTGGAATGGCGGTCGACCAGATTTACAAGCTAGAAAAATCGACTTTTTTCTTACAAAAATAACTCTGCATATTGACATCATTTCCTGCTTCACGTTCAAGTTAAACTCCTCAAATCAAAGTATTCAAACACTATTCATATTACTGAATACTTCATACTTTAAATTTTAAAGGAACAGTAACCCTAAAATGAACATTCATTCCACAAAACATTTTTGGAGCTTCACAACAAAACAGCATTGCAGCCTAAACAACTGAAAATAAACATGAAATGGCTCCATACAGCTCGTCCAGCGTAGTCCAAAGTCTCTGCAAGTCCAGAGATATTTACACCCCTGACACGTGGTTGAGCTGATGCACCGACTTCAGGTGCTTTGAGCAGCTACAGTGAAGACTTCGGCTTTAAAAAAGGTTTTTAAATAGTCTTTTCAAATCAACTTTAGGATCTCTGGGCTTCCGGAGACTTGGATTACGCCAGACAAGATGTATGTCATGATCATGTGGTTTCTGTACAGGTATAAGATGAAAATATATTTTATTTTGAAAGTGTCAGGAATCAGGCTTCTCAAATATTAAATGGACAGGGAGGTGTGTTAGTTGGCCATGTGCAACCTCAACATGAGCACATAAATGTCACAGACTGTTAAAAGTCCACAAAGATGCTTCAGAAACTGTTCGTTAGAAATATTTGCTGAAATAAACACATGAAATGGTAATGGATACTTTTATATTCACAACATTTACAGTCATATTTGTACAATAAATATGCAACAACAACAACGGAAAGAAGACACAACCTTGAGTCAAAGTTGCGGTTCACCACAGACAATAACTGCATTACGAGCACCGGAAAAAGCTGCAGCGTCCACACAGCTTCTGGACTTAAGTTCCCGTTCTGAGACTGAGGAGAGCTGCGGCTGTGTGCCGACGGCTCCCTCCGCTCCCACCGCTGCGCTCTCACAGGCTGATCCCCCTTTTTATATTCAGTCAGGGGCTCCCTCTCCACCAAATCTCCCTCAAGCCTCTGCCTCTCGTTACGGGCCTCGCTCTGCTTGTGTTGAATAAGTTGTCCTACAACTAAAACTGAGCCCCTGGGTAAACCAAACTCGCAGAGCCTTCCCCCTCCTGCTTTACAGACACACACACACACACACACACACATACTCTCACAGTATGCATGCACACAGGTTAGACTGATGAATTACTTCGCTGACGTTGGCCACTTGGTATCGGCTGGTTGTGTTCCCTACCTGTGTTTCAGTGTTTCTTGATTGAGAAATACTTTGATTATTTAGGTCATTAATTTATTAGTACAAATAATTAAGACAAATTGCTGGTTACTGCCCTAACATACAGTTATTAGCATGGTTTACTAGTGTGATGTAAACGATTTAAATTATTCAATTTCCTGAGTTTTCTATAATGTCTTATCTATGTAATGGGTTTGTTTTTAATCAGTGGACAGTTTTAGTTGTGAGTAAACTTTCCGTGCAGCTTTTCCACCCTGGCAAGAATCAAAAATTTTAGCAATAAAGTCAGAAAACTGCTCATTTAATGGCATGAAAATGTTAAAAAATGTTCAAAAATCAGTCCACCAGCCTTTAAAGCTCCATATCTAAACCTTATTTACACACACATGTGTACATAGTCGCCGTACACAAGCGCTCACGCCGTGAGAGTGAGGGGCCGGTTAATGGGCTCAGCGGTGTTCAGTTCCCACCTCCGTCTCCAAAATGGAACTTTCCCTGGGAACTGCAGACGTCCCACATTCATCTCGCCTTGTCAAAATGGCTGGAGGGCAGCGGCGAGGTGTGGCGCCCGAGCGGAGGTGGTTAGATAATCGGGCTATCAGTCGTTGGGTAAGCTAAGATGGCCCTGACGTCTGCTGTCTTTTGACGAGCCCAATGTCTTTTTAAGCCCTGGCTGGTAACCGTGCAGTTAATGAGGGGGTTTGCATAAGTTGGCCTCAACGCCGTGCTTGAGCATTACATGACACTCTTTACATAAATAGGAGCTGACTTGCGTGAACATTTGTTACACAGGATATTAGTCACTGAGAGAGTGTTCACGGCGTGTATCACCTTTTTGTCAGAGTATCAAGTTGAAGCTCCTCGCCGTGTTTCTCAACTTTTAAGGACGTTAACTTGAGAAGATTACGATGTTACACAAACCCAGCTGAGCGCCCGCTGCTACATGAAAGAACTCCAGCACTTGGCAGCTTTGCTTCATAATTATTCAATATTCTGCTTTAAGTTACATGTCAACTTAGCGGGCAGCCTTGTCCGGCCAGCTGGAAGCTTTGGTAGGGCTGTTTGTGGAAGGAGAGAAATGAGACATAAGAGGTGTGGTCATCATCATCATCATCATCATCACCACCACCACTGTGCAATTCACAGCGTTCTTGCCTTTCACTGCGGAGGAGCGAAGGTTTTCCAGGGGTCTGACGCTGACGCGGGTGATGATGGGGCTCGCGGGGTAATCATCGGGTAGTCGTGGTGGTGTGTAATGGAGGAGAGCGGCTCGTCTTCATGTGTGTGTCGGCACATACTTGTGTGCATGCTGAGGAGGTTTGCATGTGTGCTTTGGTACATGCATCGGCGTGCATGTGTGTGTGTCCGTCAGAGGCTGGTGAAGAGAAGGCACAATCTGCATGCACTTAGTCCTGGCAAGACAGAGCAGGCGTTTCTAAGCCCCTGGACCGCGCGGCGGTGGAAAACCGATCTGTAAATAACAGACACATGTGTTTGAAACTGAGTCCTGTATTCCAGCCCACGGCCGCAATGAGAGAGAGAACACCACTCTGCACCGACGTCAAATTGTCTCATGCAGTGTTGTGTGACAATCATGCAGTAATAGCACCCAATCGGCTCCTCAAAAGCGGGAAACGTGGGGAAAGGGGCATAGCAAGGGGTCTGCCGTCAGGTGTTTCTGATTATTTGAGATGGGGCCTGCATAATGTCATGTCAAATTATCTGAGGCTGACAGCTACAGCTTGTTGGGCCAGTTGGAGAGAGCTGGCTGGCTGGCTGGCTGGCTGGCTGGCTGGATTGGATAGTCGACAGGCTGGCTGACCTGTTGGCTTGAGAAGTGTGGCCCGTACAATACAAATGGGGTAAACAAAGCACTTTGAGAGGGAGAGTCCTTGACCTCTGTTGACATCAGACCTCAGCCGGGAGTCGAGGGTTGGTTTTATTTTCTTGTTTGGCGTTGAGTTGACCTGCAGGTGACAGACAGGCCACTTCGCCAGTATTGTGTCCTTCTACTCTCCTTACTGCCCCCGAGGGACCACCACCCGTGAGAGAGGGGTCGATGTAGGGCACCATTTCTCAGGCCTTGTCAGGCTTTTTTGGACATTCAACTCCAGTTCATTTGTAGTGGGAGATTACCGCCTTCCTTGCGTTTTCTCGCCTCATTTTTCGTTGGACACGAAGAGTCTTTTCTGAGGGTTCATGTTGCAAACAGGCTGAACTTCTCATCTTCTGTTTCACATTCCGCTTCCCCTCCAAATTACATTTTGCGCTGTGGTTCGTTTGTGCATCAGTGAGGTCTAAATGGAGACTTGTGATTTTTAAGGAAGTGTGACACTTCTCTCGCGTTTTCTGCAGCACTTTGAAGTTTGGATAATGAGTATAAGCTCTGGTTGGAGGTTGGCTCACTGTCAGTACAAGTGACTCAAAATGCAAATCAAAAACACACTTATTTGGATACAAATAAAGCATTTGTTCTGAATCATTAGCAAACAGCCATGAGCTGGCGTTGGGGAAAAAATGATTGAATTAAAACTGAATTGAAGAGACCGATTATTGTTCCACATTAGACGTTGCTTCTTCTGCCAAATATAGAAATCTGTGGGGACGTATCGTAAAGATGTGACTGCAGATCTTTGCAGTTGTGGACTCGTAATGTCGGTAAATCTACATCTACAGTTGTGTTATTGTGTTAATGTTGCTTTAAAGTGATGTGACCCAGTTGGCAGACACGTAGTGTTAAAAGGGATCCTCCCTGTATTAAGTGGGGAAGTACAGCCATTATTCACACATGCTGATCAAGGCCAAGAGCCTGAAAACAGTTCGTCTCCAGGGGGAACAAATATGAAACTGTTCCAGTAAAATGCAACCCTCTTTTCTTACAGTCGTGTAGCCCGGCTATAATCAGCAGACAGCAATTTGGACTGCTGACCACAAGTCTCAAATTTGGCCGAGGGATTAAACTGGCATTAAGTAGAGCTGCACTGATCCTGGACTTTTGAGGCTGATACTGGTATTTTTCCGATAAAAATAACTCTGATCGTGACGTCTGATAGTCGTTTTATAACATAACTAAACAATTTTGATGAAGATGCGTCCAATTTGGGCATTAAGTTGCGACCAAGAAACGCACTGAACAGGATGTTGTACAGTTGAAAAATAAACTTGGTGGAACTGTTTGTAAATTAGATTTAATCTTTCTGCAATTTATAATTGTGATGTATCAGCCAGCATATACGCCAATACAGACATGTCTGTAATAAGTCAAAATTGGCTTATAATATTGGTCTGGCTCTAGACTTAAAGGAAGATTTCACCCAAAAATGAAAATTCAGTCATTATCTACTCACCCCCCATTCAGATGGAAAGTCAGGTGTCCACAAAACCTTTCTGGAGCTTCACAGCAAAGCAGTGCTGCAGCGTTCTCCTGAACAACTGAAGTGGATGGGGATCCAAGTCTCCAGAAGCCCTGAAATCCCCCAAAAAACAAGAATATTCACACCCTCAATGCACAGTCAAGCTTGTGCACCCGCTTCAAACGGGATGTGCGCTAACGCTTTTAGCTTAGCAGCTACAGTGAAGATTTCAGCTTTAAGAACGATGTAAATAACATTTTTACAAATCAATGAGCTGGATGGGACAGATGGTAGAAGTCCCCATCTACTACAACTATTTAGGTGAATGCTGCAACGCTGTTTTGCTGTGAAGCTCCAGAAATGTTTTATGCACTGTGAACCTTCACCGAGCTTTCCATCGGTATGAAGGTGAGCAGAAGTTTCCAACAGTGATCAAATTCTTCTCCATTATTCCATTATGTAAGCGTGTAACTGACACAAACACTAAAGCCACATTTCACATGGAGACGGAGGAAGGTATTGTAGTTTTAATACATCATTAGCAGATGAAAGGCTCAGAGAGTGCAGGTCCGCCACTGCAACGAGCATCTGGTACCAATGATGTTTGCAAAAATAAAAATAAAATGATTTGTTAGTGTAAAAAAAACTGTCTTCACACATATTCTCAGCCCAAGTTTGGCAAATCAGGACTGTCTTGAAATGCAAAGAGATGAGTTTTTGGTTCCATAACAGAGTCCAGGCTGGAAAGTGGAGTGTTTGAAAGTACACGGTGTTTTGGAACGGGACAATGTGCAGGAACCCTTTAAGTGTTCACACAGAATCCTTTTACCTGTCACTCAATGTTCCTCAGCTGCAGATTAGCCGGAGCTCGGCCCAGAGAGAGAGAGAGAGACAGAGAGAGAGAGAGAGAGGGGGACATGTTTGGACAACACCTGACATGACAGGCTGCTTAACCATCTCCATTAGAGCCAATGAGAACTGAGAAAAAGCAGACCGCCTCGCTCTCCAAATTGGTGCCAGTGGGGTCAAGTTGCAGGAATATGCCAATTACTTAAATTGATCAGGAGACGGTTTCCTTGATAACCAATTTGATCAAGCTGCCGATCGTGTTACACGTGTCGCGCTGCGCGGGGCAGCGGACAGGACGTCTCAGAAATTGGTTACAACGCACTAAAACAGCTCAATGCAATTTCTTCCGTGAGAGTAATTCTGTTTGGTCATGTCAGGTGGTGGACGGGGCCGCAGCCACGGCTGTAAACAATGGCGTTCAGTTGATTTAATTAGGCAGGGAGGAAGTATTTAGGGGCTTAATTGAGATTGCAGTGGGAAATTGCTCTGAAATAGGTCTACCTGATTTTTTTCCCCCCTCCCCTCTCTTCACTGCGGGCATGACGAGGGATTTCACTCTCCTCTTTGTAGATAATTAGAATAACCGTAATCACCCCTGGATGGCCTGTGATTGGAGAGAGCCACATGCCAAACTCGAAATATGAAGAGTGTGTATGTTTCTGAGTGTGTATGTGTGTCAGCATGCTGTCGGCTGCTCACGTGGGTGTGGAAGTATGCACATACATGCCTTCATGAGTGTTTTCTACAGGCACAGAGACGCAGTGTTGTGCTGCCTCTCCGTGCCTCCGATGGCAGCAGCGCTCCTTTTTACTTTACGTGCCCGTGATTCATGTTTTTACCTTTTCGTTCTCAGCTGCAGCTATAAGGCAATTAATCCATTAGAGAAAAAATGCTCAAATTCTTTCTCAAATATTAATATGTTCTCATTTTCTTGGTGGTCTATGATTGTGAACTTCTCCATGGATCAAATATTGACAAAAGAAAGAGTCATAATTGACTTCGTTTGCAGTTCAAGGCTGAGCGGTGCCGCCGTATCAGGGTCTAAATAGTAGATTCATGTTGGCAAAGACAACGGGATTACTTTTCCGTTTTCTTTTAGAGTAGCAACTACCAGCAACACCGGACAACATGTGGGTTTATTTGTTAAAAGTCTGGATGATCCAGGCATGAAACTTGGTACACTTGTACAATTTGGGGCCTTGAACATTTTCAGAGATGGAGCCATCACAAAAACACCACGTGGCAGCCATGACACAAACAAAGTTCATTTTCTCAAGATCTCAAGAAAATTATCTTGATATCTCGAGAAAACAACACTAGTTGATAGACGTAAATAACAAGTGGAATTTAACTCGTTATCAGGGGAAAAACGGAGGAAATAATATGTTCGACTCATGAGTGTGAAGGGCGTCCATACTTGCATGTGAAAATGACAACAGCCCTACAATAAATCTCACCTTTTATGAGGGTTATAATGTTTTGTTTAAACTCTTTTATTGAAATGTTGATTCAACTCATTTTCATATTACACTAAAAATGTTCTTGATATTTTGTCCACTGTGTTTATATCAGTCGGGGTAGACTAGATCAGAAGTCACACGAGGAATTGCATGAAAAAAAACGTTTCAGATTTGTAAGAGAGGAAATGAACTTCCTGAATTGTTTTTGATTGACAGCTGATTGTTTCCTCCTCACCAGGCATTTGGCTTCATGTCCCGGGTGGCTCTGCAGGCAGAGAAGATGAACCATCACCCAGAGTGGTTCAATGTTTATAATAAGGTAAGAACTTTCCATACGTTATGGCCCAAATTACAATTTAAAAAAAAGTGTTTGAGGAGTCACTTACAGTGGTACATTTGTTTAGTGTCCATTACAGAAATCTGGGCTTGTAGAATCAAATAGTGTCATCATGCCATATTGACAGTGCTACGGTTGGTTTATAACAAATTACAGGCACGTCGAGATCAATCAGCTCTGGATAAAGTCAGATTTTTCCATGTCAAACAATCCTCGCTGGTCCACTCAAAGCCTGAAACACACCCCGTTAGTCAGAACTACAAAAAAACACAGTAGCTTCTCACTGTAATCCCGTCGTTTTTCTTGTGAAAAGCCCTGCAAATATCTCCACCTCGCCTCCACGAAGCTCCCACCACCTCAGCACTCACACACACTCTCACTTTTCCCTGCTTCAGAAATAAAGTAGTGGTTGATATGACAAACCCAGTCCCTGAAAATCTCTCAGCATTAGGGCTGTAGCCACTGAGTTACTGTGTGGTGGACCGGGCCGCTCTGACAGGAATGCTGCTCCTAATCCACTCTTTATTAAAGTGGCTGTAGAACGGTGCTACAGGTCTCTGGGCCCCCACAGCACTTTCCACCAGACACTGACACGTAAATCCCACTCAGATTCCACAAAATAGATGATGTATACTGAGCTACTGCTAATATCCTCCTAATATTCACTCATGTTCTGCTCTGTTTTCCCCGGTTCTCAGTATTAAGATGCGAGTTTACAAACATGTGGTTCTGAGCCAGAGCTACTCTCCAGGGGGAGTAACCTCATTGGTTGAGTCAAACCTGAGTGGGTGGAGCCAAAGAAAAAAAACCTCCTCAGAATTTAAAATACTCCTGAACGCAGCGTCCAATGAATTTACTGGATTGGATTTGCACTGCGTACTGTGAACTTAATGCACATTCCCTCATGAATACTTTGCACATTCCTGCAGAAAACTGTACATTACTTTTGTTAAAATAATGGTCATATTGGATATTATTTTCTATTGTTTTTATAATATTTCTTTTTCATATTTGATTGTCAATTATTCAGTTTTATATTTTTGCTCCTGACTTGCAGTACTTCCTTTTTAACTTTCTTGTGAAAACCTACTTGGCCGTACGCCTAATTTAGAGTCTGATATCTTCCCAAAATCGAGGTAAGAAGATCGTTGTCAGTCTCATGTCTGCGCTTTAAAGCACAGCGCTAGAGTCAGCTATCAAACATAAACACTGGGAAACCGGTAGCTTGGTTCTATCCAAAAAATAATGCCAACCGACACCTCTAACGCTCACAAAACAACAATTTGTGGTTTTCGGGGGAGTTGTGTGCTGGAACTACTTTTTGCCAACAACAGCCGGGCGCAGTGCCTGTGTGCAGCTCGACAGTAAAACCTGTGCCTGTCGTCTGAATCTGCCAACTGGAGAAGCTACACAGAAGTGCTCGGTTAATTGGTAAACTGGTGTTTGTCAAGAAATATCTACAACACCGAACTCCCCCTGAGAAAGTTGGCTTTTAAGCCAACAACAAAAATATACAGTTACCAACATACAGTAACGTCAGCTTCTGCTTCCACAAACATGTTTAATCAGGAGTCGTGACGTTTAAAGGAATACTCTAACGAAAAACTGCGTCTTGACGATCAAATACAGAACTCCTGCAGTCTTGAAAAGTCTGTTGTTCTTCAGACAACAGCAGCTGTAGTCAGCAGCTACAGGGGAGGTCAATTGTGGCCTAGAGTCATGGTGAGAAACGAACATGAAACCACTATTTCACCCAACACGTCCTCGTGCCTAAACGACTAATTGGGTCGATTGATAATTACACATTACAATTGATAATTAATTTCTCAGGAGTGACAGTCTGGGAATGTTTGTCCAAATCATCCAACCTCCACCATATTCAGACTTTATCGCTCTTCATACTGCATCGCCTGGCTTCCTCCTTTGTTTCCGTCATATTTACTTCCGCCACCAGAGGTCGGCACCTCGCAGTGAACATAAATATGGGTCATAATAAGCTGCTTGAAGAACAAAACGGCCTTTTTCTTGTGAGGACAGGCTGATTTCAACATAATCCACGTCTCCTGTATTGCTCCAAATGCTTTTAACCTTCCAACACCAATTAATGAGAGAATTAATACAACGATTGTTTTTAAAAATTTTGAACAGATTTCCTTCTTTGCTGAAATTTGACGATTAGATACCAGGCACAGGTGTTTAACTTGATGACGATGACTTTCCTTTGCTTGACCTGTTGTAGCTTTGTGAATGCAAACAGTGTGTCTGTGTCCCCACAGGTCCAGATTACATTGACTACACATGACTGTGGAGGACTGTCAAAACGGGACATCAAAATGGCGAAGTTTATCGACAAAATCGCACTTGCAATGTAACTTTTTTGTCTCCAATCAGGTGGTCTCTCTCTTTTGATTTCTCTGTGTTCAGTCACAAGAATTATTCCTTTAAAAAATATCTTCACTATTTCCTGCTGATCCATCTTGAATAAAATCTGTGAAAGATATGTTTTTATTTTGTTTGAAGCACATTTTGTACAAATTTCTGTATCAATAAATAATTTTTTTGGTGAAACAGACTCGTCTCTGTACTCTTGAATCAGAATAAACTTGAAAGTCTTCGCAGTGAACTTGCTCTGTGGTTTAGATTTAGGATTCTCTCACTGACTGATTCGGGCAGATTTCATTTCATCGTGTGTGTCACTGTGTGGGTTTTCTAGTTTTTCAGCGGTGTTTGTTTTCACACATGGATTTAGAACAGGGTGTAATTGCTCTGCAGCACTCTGTCCGGTACTTGCCAGCGATCCAGAAGACACTTTTCCCCCCCTTCAGTCCTCCACCACGCCACATGTTCTCCTGTTGGACCTGAACAGTGGAGCAAAATGAGGAAAGGGTCAAAGTCGGTAGGAAGGGGATTTATTTGATTTACGGTTTGGTAAGGGATGAGTCAGATAGGGCTGCTGTGTTTTCCTGACTGCATGAGAAGATCAGCAAAGAGAAAAGAGTTTAGTAAAAGCCAAACCAGTAGGACTGTGTTTGTGCTGCCAGGCTGGGCTGCAGAATGCCTCTGTCCTCCTCTGGTGTGCTCTCTACTTTGAGCCTGGAGGAGGGAAGTTAATGTCTTTCCCCTCAGGGTTTATCTAGGTAGTGTACCCTGAAGAAACGTCCTGACCACCTGAAGTGCTCGGATGGTTGTGGATTCTCAGGGAAACCCAAATACGGTGACTGATCCTAAGCAAAAACTGGTCAGACCTTACTGGTCCTGAGTCTGGTACTTAAAGATATAGTTTGACGAGTATTGATACCACTCTCACATTAGCTTAGCACAAAGACTTGCAGCAGGTGGAAACAGCTAGCCAGGCTCTGTCAAAAGGAAACTAAATCTTCCTACCACATTAAATCTGTACCAAAAAAGCGTAAAAGCTCCATGTGTTGAAGTCTGTTTCCCTGTTGATATGTGGTCCTCCTTATTTTACCCTAACCCCGATCAGTTATATCTGCAGCACCTACCTTGCTACGTGTAGTCTTCTTACGCCTGGTGTGTCAGGGCCGTCAGCGAGCGTCAGTGGCTCTAGTCGACGTGGGGCACTGGACGGCCCTTTTCGGAGGCTTTTTGGCCGATTGTGCACGTCCTTCTGGCTGTTCAGGTGAGCGGATCAGTGTACAAGAAAAATACTCGATTAGAAAAATTTGGTGTCAAAAAATTCTGCTTACTCAGATCAACGGTTTGTATTTCAGCATGGAGGTATTTCCTTTCACTCAGGCACAGAATGTACAAGCTTGTTGGCCGCCAGCCGTACGTTCAAGTGCAGCTTTTTGGCGGAGACCGAGGAGACGTGAGCTGAGACGACAGTCGGCCTTTGACGCAGCTAATTCTTTGACGTCCATTCGGTGTTTCAGGGCCTTTAAGTCTGAACCGCTAATGACGATTTGGGCATTACAGGAAAACATTTTAATGGGAGGAAAACACTTGGGAACAGACTTGGCCCTGTGGTGTTGATCCTCTCATCCAACTCTCATCAACAGAGTAAAGAACCACATTTTCTTAAAATGTCCAACCAACCCTTTTAATAGTATTGGGTACAACTGGATCTTATTTTGTCTGGCATTGTATGAGGTAGGAATAAACCCTAGTAAGCTAACGAGGGCCAATCTTAAACTGCTCCCCCCAAGTTTGCCTAGTTATATTTAGGAGATGATACATGTTGGCGTTGCTCCAGGACCATCATTAAGCCCAATCATGTTTTTGCAAAGTCATGGGTTTGGAAAACGTTACATGGGAGAAGTTATCCTGTCTAATACTTGGTTGTGAAAGGATGTAATTCAAGCCAAAAAACATCTTTTCCTAAACCTAACCAAGTACTTGTGTTGCCGAAACCCAACCACACTAAAACAGAAAGAAAGTGATCAGTTTAACAATTTGTTCCACATGGGATGTGAGTCCTGTACTTGTGCAAAAAGCAACATTAATTATGATATTCTCAGTACGACACTAACATGAGGAGGATTCAGTGGCTTTCTAGTTAAAGCACAGTGTTCAAAATGTGCCAAGATGGCAATCTGACAGTCCACTGTGGGGTTATTGCTTCGGTGTGTGTGTGTGTGTGTGATATGAAGGAGGAGACAGGCCTCCACTCCAATTAGAAGCACGCTTACAGGAAACCAATTAGATGCTGAGCAGCCAAGGTCATTACAATTAATGCAAATTACCTGGCCCCTGCAAAGTGGAATGGCCTCTGTGGCCTCTCATCTTCACTCTGGGGGCTTTTCCACCACTGTTCCGGTCCGAGTACCAAATTTTGAACCTTTCTGAGCATTTTTACTAAAAGGGGGCGTGTCATATTCGACAGGTCATCGCTGAAGCATCCTTGGTTACAATGGTTTTGATCAAAACTGGTGGAAAAGCAGGCTGGTTCACTGGAAAGCATCAAACTTCCAAGAATCTCAAATTGAACAGGGTCAAGAACCAGCGCTAATTTGTGAAGACGATTAAATTAGGTGCACTTGGAATAATTCAAAACAACAAGCTCAGTTTTCCGACCACATTTTGTCCTTGACCTACATGGTAACTCGAGTCTTATTGGCTATAGACCAGCTGCATTTACATTACATTAAATAATTTGTCAAATTTTCATCAGTGTTTCACCATTTAACAGTGAAGGCCACACCACACACACACACACACACACACACACACACGTCAGTGAGGCTGAAGCACACGCTGCCGTTGCGTCTGCTGTGTATTAAATTACAAGTATCGTGGTTAAGTATTATCAGCATGTGGTTAAATTATCAAGATCTCTGACTGATATACTGTGTATGTGTGTAAATATGTAGTATTTTACTGTTGTAGCTGGTCAAGGTGGAGAGTTTATATATAGTTTAGTCCATCGGTACTCAACCTAGTGGATGGACCCCATCCAGAGGGTCAAAAGATACATCTGAGGGGTCATAAGCTGATTAATGGGGCAGAGAAGGCTGCTTTATGTTTAACAGACAGATATGAGAGAGGTTTTCTCATCAACGTATTTGCTGATAAGTGAATCAGTGAATTTTCCCAAAATGTTTCTATTCCTGTAAGTCCAAAAAACTTTTAATTGTACTTATCTGTTCACACTCTTTATTGTATTTTATGAGTGTGTGTGGTGAGATGGCAGTGAAGTATCTGAATCTTGAATCAGTCCAAAAAACTCACTATTATTCTATTATTCACTATTTTTCATACACTAGTTCATCTTAGATTTTGTTTCCTGTTTATTGTTAAGTCTTAAAAAATAAAAGAAAATAGTAAAAATAAAAAAATCCAGTCCATCACAAATTTTCATTTCCTTGTCTTGTACAAGTAACAATTTAAAACATCTTTAACATATTTAAGAAGAATGACAGAAAATGTTCCTTGATTAATGACTTAAAGGGCCGGTACTGTATATGCGTAGGATTTTGTGGCATCTAGCGGTAAGACTGCAGATTGCAACCAACTGAATACCCCTGTTCTCAATCCTCTGATGAATTGATAAATGATAAATTAATTTCTGTCAGACAACTAATAAATCGACTTATTGTTTCTAGCTGCGAGATCGCCATCATCTGTCCTCTGCAGAAAAAGGAGGCAGAGTTTTTAAGGGACCAGACGGCCGTTCCTAGAAGGCCAAGCCGGGCCAGACCCGGCCAGATGTGGCCCCTTCAGATAATTGGTCTCAGCTGATGGACAGAAGCAGCAGGCAGCCGAGCCAGCCCTCCCATTAGCGAACTCCCTGGATTCTGGCTCCTTAATCCGTTTTCAGCTTCACCTACTAATTCTGCACCGCCAGCAGTCCAGCCTGCACACACACACGAGAACCAGAGGGAGACAGAAAGACAAGGGAAGGAATGAGGAAGAAAGAAAGAAAGAGGCGGAGAGAGCGGGGAGGGAAGTTGAGGGGGGGATAAGAGGTTGCAGAGGAGGAGGAGGAGAGTAAAAGACAAACGTAGAGAGAAGAGTGGGAAGGAATAAAGTTGAGAATAGATGAGTGGGACGGGCCAGGTGGGGGATGCCTTTTTTCTCTTTTTTTGTGTGTGTAGACCTTGAGATGGAAAAATAATAATTCTCCTGAGCATAAATGTCTAGTGACCGACCGAGAGCGACACAAGAGGGGAGGAGAGAGATGGAGTGGGGGGGTTTCATCAGTGAGTGAGAGAAGAAGCCACGAGCAGGAGAGAGGCTTTCTGGGCTTCTTCCAAGCAGCTGCTGTGCGTGATAGCGGCCCATATTTCTCCTCTAGTGTGTGTGAATCGCAGTTTCACTCCCCGGCCATGTGGTGGATGTCGGCTGGCCGACCAGTAGTTGAAATCTGATACAGCCAAATAAAGATAACAAGGTCAGAGAAAGTCAATCTCGACCTCAGTCTGCTTTTGGAGTCTCTGGGGGAAGTGCACAGGCCGGCGTTCAGCATGTGGGATCCACTGCTGTGGGATTTCACTGCAGACGCAGCGCTGATAGTAATCACAGCGTGCGCTCGATGCCAAAAAGCAACCAGGAGCTTAACATTTGCAGAGACATTTGTATGGAATTTGTTATTTGATCAAATGCACCCCGTTTGTACATTTCCCACATGGTGCGGCAGCAACGACTGCACGACCGCTGACTGTTCTCATCTCTGTGAGCAGAAACATGCTGTTGTCTGTTTTGCTGATAAATGGCAGTTTCACGCTGTCTTCTTCCATTTAAAAGACAAGTTGTCAGGAGTCTTTTCTTTGTGAAAAGGGAAACACATTTCTCTGTGGGATATGAGGGATCATAGTAATGGCTGTCAGCAACAGAGAGGCTCCCTAATACAGACATCCATTACAAACCCTCAGCCTTTTGAGAAAAAAACACTGTTTTTAGCTTTGTGATGATGCATTTTTTTTAAATAGACCAAATTGTTTATGTAACAGAAGAAGAAGGAGAATTTCTTTCGCCCATAAAGACACAAAAATGTAGAACCGCAACATTTGGAGATAAATGATTGTTTACCCTTCGACTCTAACTGGAACCATAATTTACAAAATGAAAATCAAGCTGTGGTGAAGAATACTTGAAACTAGAGATTGAGACCATAAACTCATTATGAAACTGTTTTCTGAGGTAATAAATCAAGTTAGAAGTCATTTTTTCTCATAAGCTTACATACAATCTGACTTATTTTTGAAACCGGTGGAGTTTCCCCCCTGCTGGCCATTAGAAAGAAGGCAGGTTTTACGGCATTTCCGCATCGGCTCCATCCATATTTTGTCCAGTCAGTGGCCAAGTGGGTGTTTTAGGAGAACGATAGTACAGTATGAAAGTACAATAAGACCCCACTGCTGTCGATTAATTAAAAAAGTCAGGTAATTGGCTTCCTTTAAAAAATAAAATAAGCCAAGTTGAACCAGAATCTTCACTCAGCCACCCAAAGCTTTCTTTAGTGTGTTTTAAGCACACACACACACACACAGACACACACACAACACTTGGCTGTGAAGTCAGTTCGACTCAGCACGGTCACTAATCCCAAAATGACTGTCATGTGTCAGCTTTGTCAGAATTACTGCGGTACTGAGACTCAGTCTTGGCGGTAATTACATCATTTTCTTAGGACACATATAATTACAGTAATTCATGCTGTTGTACTTTGGCTTGCAACAGCAGGCAGTTATTGGCCAAATGCTCTTTTGACTGCAGGTTCCAATATTTTGTAATAAATCTTCAGCTCCCATGAATCAGAGTTTATCTCCAAGCAGCGCGGCGTAAATGCCGACTTACAGCAGTCAATATAAGAGTCATTAGGTTGACATTAGACTCACATTAAAGTATGATCACAAAAGATATCAAATATTTAACTGGGATATAAACAGCATTAGGGTCACATTGTTAAAGTACACAATCAATGAGTTACGGGAGGATGATGGAGGTAAAATAAGCAGCTACTGGGCCGGTTGAGACATTTGGCTGATCCTCCTCCCCAGGAAGATTTTCAGGAGAATGTTGGTGTCTTGTTCAGGGACTTTTTGTTGGAAACACTGAGAGTTACTGTGAGCGTCCTCGTCCAACCTGCTGTTAGCCTTTTAAAGACTTTTTCAGTCCACACGCTTACTTTGTTTTATATCTAAATATATGCCTGATTTGTCTGCGCGTCAGCTCAACTCACCACGGCAGGCCTGGTCCAAAAGAGAAAGCATCTCTTAGTTCATCTTAGTTCCTACCTCTTTAAAAACAGGTTACAAATATAAACTTTATTTATTTTTTCATTTTTAAAAAAAAAAAGACTCAGCTGGACACTGCAGATTTTAATGCTAATGTTACTCAACCTGGAAAAACTAAAGCATTTGTTGAGGACTATTTTAAGCTGTGGTTTAAAACACATCGAGAGTTGCAGTCTGTATTTCTGTTGGTGGGATTGTAAATGTGAAAGCGACTCAAATTAAACTACAGTGCAGGTGTTTCTGGTTGTGAAGGAGCATGTCGCCCAGCGGCTCTGTGGCACAGAGGAATAAGATATATTTTTGAAGTTGCAAGTACTACGAAAGGTTTCCTGTTGGCTGGTTGTTGTATTTGCACCATTGATTACATGTTGATGTGTCAAATCACAAGAACAAAACAAAGAAAATAAATAAAAACGATTCAGACTTGCTGACAAAATCACTCCAGAGGATGATGAGTAAAAAAGCTTTAAATAATATTGGCTGTTGAGTTTCAGCCATTTAGGCCTTCATCAGAACAAAGAACAAAATGGCCGCCTTTGGGCTCGTTCACATATAGGTTAGAAAAAAGTCACATGATTAGTTCAGACAGTTTAAGTCAAACAATAGACCTTGTTCAGCGTGCAGGTTGGATTAATGGTGTCATTTTTCCTCACCTGAGCAGCACTTCTTGTATTCTGCTTATTGACATAAAATAAACTGGTTTGCAGCTGTAGATTTATAAAATCGGTGGCTGAAATAAAAATGCTGAGTACTCGACTAATCGGAAATGTTCGGCGCTGCAGGTCCCACCCCAAATGTTACTGTATCTTTATAATGTTTGTACGCTGACACAAATTATTCCAACATCTAATCCGAGTGGACTACATCACCAGTGGAGAAGCTCATTATAAACACTCATGTAAATAAACACAAAATTATCTTTAACACACATTTTTTACAGCTTTGATCTCAAATGTACAAGAAGTTAAAGCGCCACACGTAAAGGCCCGTGTAACCACCAGCTCCAGAAAAAAACACCTTTAATCAAAAACAGACATGAACCCCACCCCCCCCCTTCTTCAAACATGGTAGAACCAGGAAGTATAAATAGATACAAGATCCTGGTCAGATCCTTTTGCCTGAGGACCAGACAGAAGATGAGTAACACAGGTAAGACAGCGCCTTGATACTACAAGCGTGTTGGCAGTACTTAATGGACTGGTTGTGGTACCAGGCCCTGAATCTGATGGTTTGTTTGTGTTGCACTGACTTTCATGGCTGCCAAGAACTGCTGACTCATGAAACCTCGTATGTCAGCATCAGCTTCAACAGAAAGAAGTGGACGAGATCCTCCATCAGCTGCTGTCTGCAATGAAGCAATCACAAGTGTTCTCACCCCACAACTGAGAAATGTGTTATAGAAACAGTTGCTTAAGTAATTACTGACTAAAATGTGCCAAAATAACACACAGCAGCTATTAGCATAGCACAAGACAAAGGCCCAATTCATTTTATTATAGGTCATGTGGCGTTTTGTTTTTGTTTTTCTCAAGCAAAACGCTCACCTCAGCAGAGTGGATACCTGCACTTGTGCTTACCGTGTGATATCAAGTGATTTTCACAACATCGTGACGGCTTCTGTGAAATTTAAGTTCGTGAAGGTGTGACTGTTTTGCCCTCACACGCCATGTAGGCAATACTCATCTTATCTTGTATGCGCTGTGTCTCTTTAGTCTGAGAGCATCGCATGTGTAACACACACTCTAAAAGTATGATTCCACTGAAATGAGACCTACTTTGTGGACGGGAGTAATGCTGAATTGAAAAAAAATGTCTCTTTTAGTGTAATGAAAGTTTTAACTGTGCTACTGGCAACGCATGACTGCTAATAAGGTTGGTCAGTGTAAATTCCTTGTTTTTCGAATGGAGTTTGGTGTGATACCCGTTGCATACAAAATAGAACACTGTTTTAGGGCTACAATCAGATCAGTGGGTACAAATAAAGAAATCAGGACACTATTTCTATGTCATGGGATTGAAATACAACCTCAGTGACAGTCAGTGATGAAATGTTACTAATTACATGTACTCAAATACTTAAGTAAAAGTTTGAGGTACTGAATTCACCAGGTACTTTACTTGAGTATTTCCATTTTCTGCTATGTCATACTTCCACTCCTTCATTTGAACCTTCAAGCCAGAATTGGTCCATGTTGTGTCACTAACCTGTGGCAGTCTGGCTGAACTGCGGTCAGTTTCGCACCACAGTGGCACACTGCATGAGACAGAAAGCCAAACAGTGATTCACTGGTGTGTGTGCTGTGGAAACACCTCCACTCAGTGAAAACTGAAGTAAAAAAAAAGGGCTACGACAACCCCGAAGTCAGTTTGACACAATAAACAAAAGCAAAAACGTGCAACATCTTGAGTTACTGTTTGTGATGTTTGTGAGTTTCATGGCAACCGTAATCCAAAAGCAATCAGATGTGAGCAGCAATTCAGGATTCAGCTTGTTGTTTTGAAGCTAGAAGGCATTTTTTGTTCTCAGCAACATTTGAAAACCCCACACGTGGTTTTGAAAGAGATGGTTTTGTCCTCCAGTAAAACATTGTGCAGCTGTAAAGCACCATATAGCAAGTTTAACAACATTTACTACACATCATTCATATTTTAAATCACTGTCAGCCATTTTCTTCTCAAAGGTTTTTGGACTGGATGCATTTTTCCTCCACTCTGAGCAGCAATTACTTTTGATTGATTTTAGTATGATGAAATCAACCTGCAGAGATTGTTATCACATTTGAAATGTGTCTTTAAATAAGTCATCTATCATAGTGTGTGTGTCTGATTTTATTGATTCATTGGAAGGTCAAAACATTACAAAGCGATAAACTTTGCTGATAACAGAAGCAGACAAGATCTTCATTGTGATGGATCTCGTGCAGCCCAGCCACTAGAGAAAGGCGGCTTTTTTGTACGTTCCTGCAAACAATGGATACATTAAATTAAAACGTTCAGATTACATGTATATGAGCAGACTTTTGTAACAGAAGGTGGTGGTGGTGTTGCACCGAGGTAAGATGGTTGCCAAGTGAGAGACAACTCTTTGAGATCACTTCAACTGGGGACAGGTCAGGACTGTTTTTTAACAAGATGTCGGGATTACTTGCAGCCCTATTTATTGCAGGCCAGGTGTTTTTTGTGCCTAAACCTAACCAGATCTTAATCCCAGAATTACATAAAGTTTCAACGTATTTGTATGATATGAAAGGCACGAAAGTATCATATCTGCGGTGTGCGTAAATGTACAATGTCAATATTTATTCTGGCGATGGCCTTGGCTCATTCCCTGGCCCTTGTAATTTGATTTACGAGCCATATACAGTGTTGTAAAAAGTACAAGAGAAAAAAAAAAAAGGAAAGGAAAAGTACAACCCAAAATGAAAATTCAGTCGTTATTTACTCACAGCCGCGTGAAGTTTCACAGCAGAACAGTGTTGCAGCATTCTCCTAAACAACTTAAGAAGATGGGGAGCTGTTTTAAAATGGCTCCATTTAACTCATCCGGCATGTCGAACATAACCCACGTTTCTGGAAGCCCTGAGATAACAAAATTGATCTAAAAAGACGCTATTTACACCGTAAACTCACAGTTGAGCTTGTCAGATGGGTAACCTGCTAACACTTTTAGCTTAGCGGCTACAGATTGGCCTAATTGGCCATGCCCATCATCAGATCCGATATTCAGAACTTTATTGATGATCATAATTGTCTTTCTTTTTTATCTGATCGCTGAGAAAATAATCAATTTAAAAATGTGCTGCTCTGATGCAGCATGCAACTGCAAAATAATAGTAACTAAAGCTATTAAACAAGTTAAAAGTACAATATTTTCCTCCAAAATGTAGCGGAGTGGAAGTTTAACGTAGCAGAAAACAGAAATACTATACGTTTACTTACTTTTCATTGCTGACCAAATGAAAATTAATGCAAAAATAACGGCTTCCTGTAAGACTGGCAGCTCATTACGCTCAAAACCTTTGGCATGGCCGTAGACGATGGTCAGCCACGATGTAAAGTACTGTGCCGGCTGCTGTCTTGTTGTTGAGGTGCAGCAGCTGCCTTAAAAAAACGCCCAGAGAGATAAAAATCACTCATTAAGAGAGATGAAGGCTGCTGCTGCCATGTCCTAATAGACCCCTGCTGCTATTGTTTGATTACAGGGTCAGTATTGTTATATTACAGAGTCTAGGCAGTGCTTCTGAATAAACTACAGGTTTGGATGTAAACAGGCACTCGGTGTGTTTACAGGATGCAGCAGCTGCCGTGCAGGTTTCAGGATCAGAGGAGCTGCTGCAGGGACCCGGGGTGGCAGCAGCAGGAAACTAACAGAAGCGGAGCAGCATTTTGTTCATAGCTGAGGGAAGGCCTCGGTTTTGGCAGCGCTTGTTTTGTAATTGGGGTACACCAGATGGGCGGGGTTGAAGAGATTATTGAGATGTCTGTCGAGGAAGATTGTAAGTTTCCGCCTGTTTAATTCATGGTGGCTTTTTTCTTTACTAAATTCTGTCAAACGCTGACATGAAATATAATTGCGGCTAATTGCTGTGCCACCACGACGAGGACATCTTTCTTTTCATGAACGGAGGGTGCTGCCTTTTTTGTGCACCCATTAAACATCTGCGAACACTATTTTACTCTGGTGTCTTGGTTTCTTTACTCCGTGTCCTTTATAGCCCACTGCCTCTCGGTGGCATGGCCGTGTTCACCGTTCAGGGGACCCTGGGGCAAAAAAACAAGCTGTTGGGCCCCTGTTGAACACCCTCACAGCAGCTTCATTATCGACCACAGGCGGGTAACACCAGGTTTTTGCGAGTCAGTCTGCCGTTGATCCTCAACGTTAAACTTGTTTATATTTTTTAATTATCATGAAGATTTTATACTGTACTGCAACTGCCACATATCATTATCTTTATTTAAAGAATAAGACATAATATTGCACCATAGCCTTCGTTGGTGGTCCCACGACACAGTGCACTTTCAGGTCTCTGGGGCAGTTGCCTGCTGGTAAAATTCAGACTTTACCTCAGTGGAGTATTGTTATTTAGATAATCTGAATAAAATAACTAAATGAATGTAGTTAATGTAGTTAAGTTTTAAAATGCCAGTGAATCTTTTTTTTTTATTCACACTGCAGTTAATTTGCAGTGATTGTTAGAAGTGAGGATGCTGTGACCTGAAGTTAAGGGGCTACAACTTACTAAGTTATTTCCACTCATGATCAATCTCCTGATTATTTCCTTAATTAATTGATTAGCTGATTTGATGAAAACATCTTGACATTTGAGAAAATATTTGTCCTCTCTTCCTTTAAGATGACTCCTTTCTCGTCCAACACCTCATCTTTTGTCCTGGTGTGTTTCTAATGTGTTTACACTCTGTATCAATGAGTGTGTCTCCTGTGAAATATCACACACACACACACACACACACACACACACACACACACACACACACACACACACACACTTCATAATATGTTCAATAAAGAGAAATAATCCTGTAACACTACTTCTTTTACGCATTTGAGTCTCTCCCTTCGTCGTGCCTCTGATATTTCAGGAGAAGTGGGGACTTCCTTACCCGAGAAACACTAGTTCAAATATTTACCATGTATAAAGCGTCGTGTTGAACTTTGCCCTCCAGGTTCATGCGCGTTCACGCTCCTCATTTAAAACTGGAATCAGGTATTATGGGTAACTTTTACGACCGCGTGCGCGCTTTGTTTTTTTTTTGTTACCAATCACCACGAGCCTCTGGTGCGCGTCCTCCTCTCGTCAGACTTTTTTTTTTCTCCCCCAAAATCAAAAGCGGGTAGATGCAATTAGAGGCGATGCGCGTGCCCGCGCCGAGTGAACTGTGCTGCCCCTCCGTGCACGCGGGCGCGCCCAAGGAAAGAATTCTGAGGCCGCGCGCGCTGCTGGTGTGACTGTTGCGACTTGTTATGAATGGTGAAGCTCAGAGAGAGAAACAGTGTCTGTAGGAGCGATATGTGAATATATATGATGATAAAATCACATGAAGTTTAACATTAACTCACTTTAAACGTCACAGACTCTCCACATGTGGATGGTAAAATTTTAATAGAGCCACTACAGGAGATAAACTCACCAACAAAGCACCCGAATATCCAGAAACTGACTTCTGAGTGTGGCAAAATATATAAGGGATAATAAAGAGCTACTATAGGAGATAGGTTTTCCGAAAAGGCATCTAATGTTTAACATAAACTCACCTTATGTGTCTCAAACTCACTATGGTCAGTATTAAAATTAACGTTATAGAGCCCCGACAGGAGATAAATTCACCAACAAAGCACCCAAATGTCCAGAAACAGACTTTTAAGTGTGGTCAAATGTAAAGGGGATAATAAAGAGCTACTATAGGAGATATATTTTCCAAAAAAAGCCATCCAGATTTTAACATAAACTCACCTTATGTGTCACAAACTCACTATGGTCAGTATTATAATAATGTTACAGAGGAGATACTTTCAGCAAGAAAGCTCCCGAATGCCAGAAACTGACTTCTGGGACATTTATAATATTTAAGGGATATTAAAGAAGCTACTATGGGAGATTGGTTTTCCAAAAAAAGGCATCCAAAGTAACATAAACTCACTTTTTAGACCATCATATATACTACAAGTAAAGATGAAACATCATTGGAATATTATTGAGAGACTCCAAGAGGATGATTGCAAAAAAAAAGCCACTATGAGGTCAACAAAACACACGAGTGCCAGAAACACACTAGTGAAATGTTAAAGGAACATTATTGACACACTATAGGAGATTTATTTTTCAAAAAGGGACGTAAAAGTCAACAAACTCGTGTCACACTCACTATTAAAGTGAATATTATAGTAATATTATAGGAAATAAATCCACCAAAAAGCCTCCGAGAGCCAAGATAAACTCATGTTTGAGTGTCGGATGCACTCGATGTTATGCTACGAGAATGTTGTAGTCACTATAGGAGACATTTTTTAAAAAGGCAACTTAAAGTCAACCTTATGTGTAACAGACTCACTACTGTCAGTGTTACAGTAACATTATCGAGCCCCTACAGGAGATCAGTTCCCTCTCAGAGCTCCAAAAATGTCCAGAAACTGACTTCTGAGTGTCAGAAACAAATATTAAAGGGATATTATCGAGCTGCTGCAGGAGATTGGTTTTCCAAAAAAAGGCGCCCAGAGTTCAGCTCACTTTTGAGTATCACACACACTACAAGTCAGGATGATTTGTTGAAAAAGCCACCAGAAGATGAAGAAAACCAATGAAAGGGTGAATTATTAAAGGAATATCATAGACACGATATGTTATAGGAAATAAATTCATGAGAGAAGAACCTGAGGGCCAAGATAAACTCACTTAGTATCAGACATGTGAATGTTTTGCTGAAATACTTCGGGGATATTAGAGTCACTGTAGGGACGTTTTCCAAAAAGGCACCTGAAGATCAACACAGACTGATTACAGACACACCAAATAAAGATAAAACCAGTACCATGTATCTAAGTACATTTACTCAAGTATTTTCTGCTACTTCGTGCTTCCACTCTGCTACATTTTAAAGCCAAATATTGCACTAATTGTACTCCACTACATATATTTGATAAGTTACATGCTGCATGGGAGCAAAAGCAGCACCTATTAAATTATTTTATCGACAATCAGACAAAAGAACATTTAATATCAGATACTTTGAGACTTTTACTCGAGTACTTTTCATCTGGGTGACTTTCACTTTTACCAAAGTAATACATTAACTTTTGAATACTTGAGTAAAAGCAAAGAATATTGTAGAGGAACTAGAATAATAACCTAAAAGCCACCATGAGTTCAAGATAAACTCACTTTCGAGAGTCAGGTTACGATTTTAAAAAAGGAAAAGGGCCTAGGATTATGATGGAGCTGCTGTCGAAGATATATTTTCCCAAAAAGACACCGTAATGTCAACATACAACCTCAGTTAAGATAAAATATTACAGAGCTAATATAGGATCATTATCATCAGTGAGGTACCATGAACAAGAGCAACATAACGTCAAAACAAACACTCTCATTATGACGGTGAAATACGAGAACGCCACCATAATCTCAAAAACACATTTGAGTGCCAGACACTGAAATATTGAGGAATATTATAGACACACTATAGAAGATTAATTTTTCAAAAAGGGACGTAAAAGTCAACAAACTCGTGTCAGACTCGCTATTAAAGTAAAATATTGTAGCAGTTCACTTAAAAAGGCGTCCGAGGGCACTACGCTGATTTACGAAGGGGATATTATAGCCACCGTAGGGGATATTTTCCATAAATGCACCTTAAGGTCAGAATAACTCTAAATAAAGATGAAGCATATTGTTGGAATATTATAGAGCGACTAATGATAATGAAAAAGCCACCTTGAGTTCAAGATATTTTGGGATTTTGGGATTCAGACATGCTGAATGTTGTGGTGAAATACTTTGGGAATATTATAGTCACTGTTGGAGACGTCAACATAACTCACTTTTGACTGCAGGCAGGCAACAAATCAACACAAGACGTATAACTGGAATATTCTAGGGGGACGACAGAATAATAATTTCTTGCATTTACACATGACCTTCGAATAGGTCAATGTTTGGGCTCTAATTACCAAAAAGCCACCACGAGTTCAAGATAAACTCACTTTTGAGAGTCAGACATGCTTCAGGTTACAGTAAAGAAGTAAAGGATTATTATAAAGTCTTTAGAAGATACATTCTCCAAAAAAGACACCCCAAAGTCAACATACAACCTCAGTTAAATATTACAGAGCTTTAGGAGAATTATTACCAATAAGCAACCAGGAGGTCACGATTTAATAAATAATGGCTATATTAGTGCAAAACTCGACATTGTGCCTTTAAACACTGGTTTAGCTGACAGTTTGCTGACTTGTGTTTGCTGAACAACTCCTGTGATCATTTTCTTGGAGCTGTTTTAGGAGCTGTAGTGACCCAACACCCTCCCTCCCTCCTCAGAGCCCTATCAGTCAAAGCACACAATCATTACCGTCACATTTGTGCAGCGGCGCTAATATCAGTCTAACTGTCAGTAATATAGATATGAGGTGTCAGAACACGAGATACGGTATTGATTGAATTCATATCGTTTGCGCTCGGACAAACGTGCGTCTGGGTTTGTCGCCAAAGGAAGGAAAGAAAAGACGCAGTTGTGGAGGAGCTGGTTTGGCGCATTTTGGAGAGTCGAGACTGTTTCAGAGGTTGTTTTTTACATTTCTGCTGCTCAAAAGAAAAACGACTTATAAGATCCTTTTTAAATCCTTAAATTAGTGTAAAAATAGACGATTGGGATATGATAATGTGAGGCAGCAGGTAGGGTGAAGGAAAAGGTGAGTGCGCACGCCAAAACCTCAGCATGAGTGCAGATTTAATCCGGTGGGATGAGAACAAATAATCAAAAATCTATTCGTGCATGTCGCCTGTTTTTCAAAATAAAACACACGAGAGGAGCATGTGGGACTATTTTCTGCACTGAGCGGTGAAACATGGTTATTATTATTATTATTATTATTATTATTATTATTATTTTTATCATCACACGCGTCAAATAACAATGCCCCCATACTATCAGGTAAGGCTTTTCACACTGATCCTTTTAATTCCTTGACATTTATTTATTAAGGTCTGGAAGTTTTCAAGAAACTCTTTTTGGATTCCTGTCTTCTCACAGAGAAAAGGTTGTTTTTTTATGTGCAGTATAAAAGCTTCAAAATGAACAGAAAAGACAAAATAAAACGTCATGTTTTAAAGCCCAGATAAATCCCATTAATCCTTTCAAAAATCTTCATATACCTCAGATAATCCCTTTATTAAACTGAGCGGATCAATACGCTGCCGATGTGCTCCTCTCGAGACAAATCACTCCGCTAAACAAAAAGACTCCTCTGAAAACATCCTTGAAATAAACCTCTTTTTCCTGGAGTTTTATTCAAACAAACATGTTACCATAAACACAAGAGTGACTCTGAATCACCTTTTTTTCCTTTTTTTTTTGTTGTTGTATACAGTTTAGGCTAATGAACTTCTGCAAAGTCTTACATGATCGTACAAAACACGTTGCACACCAAGTTAAACATGCGGGATTTTTTTTTTTAATCGGTTTCCAAACAAAAAAAATGAGAGAAAAAAAACATTTTAAAGTCACAGGAGTCAGACTGGTGGTGTCCTGCATAGTAAATAGAAAGCACACAGAAGCAGTATAAAATATGTACAATAAAAGCTAGATTTCTTTTTTTTTCTTTCTTTTTTTCTTCTTGTTGAGTCTGGAATATGCTCGACACTTTTTTTTAATTTTTTAATCTCGCAAAATCCTGTTGGGTGTCCAAAAGCAAAAGCAAAGCAAGCGCGCACACACAAGAAAAAAAAAAAAAAAGCAAATCCCACCGTCTGTTTTATATGTTAGGCCTGTATATATTTACATTTATATATGTACAATGCAGCAATGTAACACATCTTCATCATTACAAAAAAAAAAAAAAAACCCTGGACATTTCGATTGCTGTGCAAGTTCATTGGTAAACACATTTAAACCCGCATAATCCATTTTTTTCTCTTTTTGAAAAATGACCGCAACTAATCCAGTTTAGTTGTCTTTGATTTCTTTTTTTTTTTCCCCATCCGCAGGTAGCCTCTAAGCTCTCGCACCATGTCCGTTTATCACACACATATATACATATACATATATATATATGTATGTATTTATATTTGTAACACTCAGCAAAAAATCAGCTGTTGTACTGACACGCGTTCAGGCTCGAGCCGGGGCTCTGCAGGCCGCTGTATCCAAACGTCGGGTGCTGCTTGGATTTGAGTCTGAGGGTGGCCAGGCTGGAGTTGCAAGTGTCCCGGTAAACGCTGTACGGAGAGCCGGGAGGCCCGTACGGACACGCGGACGACGACATGGCCGAGTTGATCCCGGACGTGCCGATCCCGTTCAGGTTGCTGATGTTGTTGAGGCCCGGGGTGGGCATGCCCGGCACGGCCGAGTGGCCCATCCCGGAGGCCATGGTCATGGAGGAGATGGAGTTGGGCGCCGAGAACATGGACTGCGAGGTGAGGGGGCTCATGGAGTTGAAGAAGGTGAAGTTCTTGGTGGACAGCGGCGCCGGGGTGAGGCCCTTGTTGGTCCAGTTGTTGTAGGTGTACGCCGGGTACATGTCGTCGTAGGGCTGCATGAGGCCGCTGAACTGCGGCAGGTAGCTGTTCTTGCACAGGTCCATCTGCTGGTTCCGCTCCCGCTTCCTCCACTTGGCCCGGCGGTTTTTGAACCACACCTGGAGGAGACACACGGTTAGTAGGCATGGGTGCGGGAACTAGAGGTGCTGAGGGGGGCGGCAGCACCCCGCAAAACGAGGCTATGACATAAGCCGAATTTACAAGAAGGCCCAAATAATTAAGAATTTGTCAGAAACAACGTTTCACAATGTTTATAAAGTGTCTCTTAAGTCAACAACTCACAAAATTGAGCGATTTTCAAAGGGAGTCTGGGGAATTTCTCTCCATCTGTAGCCTAGTTGATGTGACTGTTTTGACCTATAATTCTGGTGTTCAAGTTTGCCGTCTGCTGTAGAGCAAAATGTTCTCCAATCGTTGTAAATTATTGTTATAATAATATCAATAAGCTACATTTTATCCTGGAAATTCAGAATAATACAAAAAACATTAATGTGCACCAGCTACATGAACACAAGGTGAGGAGCAGAGTCACCTGAAATAGTTAAAAATGTGAATTCTCCTGATTTTTATTTTTTATTTAGTCATATTTAAACACTTCCATGTCTTGTAGTCCAACATCTCCACTGTGCTGCTCCTAAATAACAGACCTGCCTCTTCATTAAAATTAAAATATTCTAATATTCTCCTAAAGGGCATCACTGCTGCAACAAAGAGGCTGACTTCACATTAAAAACTTCACAAACAGTGAAAAAGAGGAAATTCCCACACACACTTTTCACCTCTGCATTGATGTATGTATTAAAAATAGGTTTCAGTCACTAAAAAGACCAAAGTGTTTGGGACTGAAGAGCTCTGATTTAAATAAATAAATAAAATAAAATAAAAGATTAACATGTGATTTTAGTTAATGTAATGAGAGGGTCGTTTGAAGCCAGAGAACATAATTAAAGCAGGAGGAAAAAATGCATTTCTTTTAATCACATTTATTAGTTAAAATTCTTGCTGCAAGCGATTTATTTAACATATTTTTAACTAATCGTGCTTTTAAAAAGTGGCGGGGACAAATATATAAATAGAATATTTTAATAAAATAAATCTATAAATACACAAGCGCGGGAATTTACTCTTTAATTAGTTTTTTGTGGGATTTGATTTCCTTCAGTCACAAAAGCTGAATGATTAACACACATATTGATATAATTAACATGGAGGCATCACTGTGCTGGAGCTGACACACAAATTAAACAGTTTGATGTATTATCATTTATAATTATTACTGAGTTTTGGATCCTCGCGTCCTGTAAATATTTATTTTGTTACATGTTGTATTATTTGTTTGCTTTTTCAGTTCATCTGGAGACGAAGGCTCATAAAAAGTGGCACGATGACGAACACAGGCAGTAAAAAACATCCAGATCTCCTTTAACAAAGTCGCCCCTTTGTCCTAAAATCTAATAAATGATAGTTTGCGGTGGCAGAACAATATTTTGTGCACTTTCTGTGCAGGTGTTTGTGAAAACCTCCTCGAGCTTGATTCAGGCCACAAACTTAAAAACAAGCATCTAAATGAAAGATCTCTGAATGCTTTTCTCTTCCATCTGGTGTAATTTCCTCATTTACTCTAAAAACCCTGCAACGAAATCCAAAAATGTGAAGCTTGCAGTCCCACATCGACTGACAGTTCTCTAATACAACATCTGTGTAATGTTCTCGGATGTCTTATGATTTGTTTACAACAGTCTGTAAACAAAGGCCGAGGCTGCACTTTCATTTCTGATCATTTGAGACACACACACACACACACACACACACACACACACACACACACACACACACACACACACACACACACACACACACACACACACACACACTCGTGGTCCAGCTCTTCAGTTCGCCTCTGTTAATTCGTACATTTATACGTAATCACAGAAATCAGCTTGTTCCGTTTTCTAAATAAAGAAAATGACACCTTTTTGTCCCACAATGCATTTGTGTGTTTTTCCTTTTTTTTGTCTCCGCGGTGAAAACACCAAACTGCACCTGGTCGTAATCGTCTTTTCCTAATAAAATCCCACTGCAACGCAAACTTAAGCTAAAGGAGCAGCTGCTGCAGCTTTAAGACGTGGTGCTCTGATAACTTTAAACTTCAAATTCATCCAGTAAAATTCCTCTTGAATCATAAAAAGTGAACACAACTGCGGAGGGTGAAACCCAGACTGCTGCTGTGTGTTTGCGCATGTTTATAACGGGCGTTTTATTCATTTATTTCCAGTTGTGTTTATTGAAGCGTTGAATGAGCTCTAATATTACATAATCACACCAGCTATTGTTGTGACAGTTTATCTTTTCGTATTAAATATTCAGCGTGAGAAATGTCGTCCCTGAAATACCTTTATTTTGAAAATTCCGCAATTAAAATATTCACGAATCGTGTGAATTTTATTGTTTTTTAAAAAAGTAGTTGGAGTGACATGGAGCCAATGATGTGTTTGTAGTAACTGAACTAATATATTTAATTTAATTGTTATTTCTTCATGTTTAGAGATTAAATTAAACTTATATCTGCGTTGGATGCGGCTAAATTGAGCGTGTGTGTGTGTGTGTGTGTGTGTGTGTGCGTGTGTGCGTGTGTGTGTGTGTGTGTGTGTGTGTGTGTGTGTGTGTGTGTGTGTCACACTTCCCAAAATAAAACCAACGCGTATGCAGCATGGATCAAACACGCGCGCGGCGGGATGACTGTAAATGAATCAGAAACCCTCTGGAGATCCTCACGCCTGATCGAGACCTGACAAAATATCCGTCCGTCGGCACTCTGCGAGTCCATTTTTAATTCATAGTAGAAACAGTTTACAAGTGGCTTCATCGGACCGGGCCCCGCGGAGGCTATTTATAGCCGCACAGAGAGCAGGGTGCTGCGGACAAATTGTCCACAAAGACGTGAGCGATGTGACAGAGAGCTGCGGAGGAAACACACCGGCTGCGCTCTTCAGCAGCAGCGCCGCGGCTCGTGTGAGGCTGCAGCGAAAACACACATAAACCTCCATGTTAACACGCAAAAAGACCTCATTAGAGCTGAAGGTAACACAGCCAGGCCCACAAATATCACTCCATCTCATTATCTGTCAAGCGTGATTGAACGCTTGTGACCTCAGAAGGTCAAGTCCAAACACTTTAAAATGTCAAAACATTTAATTAAACGCTCCGGTGCCGGATCAGAAGCATTCACGCCTTTCTGTGCGCTCTTTTATTATTTTTTTTAATTCCGCCGAAATAAAAGGCTGCACTGTTTTAAAAATCTCCCTCCTTGGCTCCAGAAAAAAAAAGATCCAGGACTCTAAACTTGGTCTGAGAATTTTTTACTTCTTTCCCTTCACTTTAAATAGCTCTGTGCATTTTTTTTATGCAATTTGAGATGGTGGATTTTCGCAGGGACGGGCTGCCAGGCGCCAGTCGCTCCAAATGAAAACCAAATGCAATTGTTTTGTGTTTTACGCACATTTCTCGCATTTTTTTTTCCAGAGAAAGAAGCAGCCCGCACGAATACCTGTGTAAAAACATATTTTTTTCCTGTCTTAACTTATCGTGTCAGCTATTTTTGAATTTAAATGGACACTATTATTATAAGAATCATAAGAATTCAAGTCTTTTGCGATTAAAGTTGGTTAAATAAAAACAGTTGAATTATAATTTCCCCCTCATGCTGTTAAATAAATATAATCACGCTGTTCTTCGCACAGCTCCAAGGTGGATCTGGCGGCATGACCCGTCTCCTCCACGGGGACAAATGAGGGTCCAGACTGGTGGTGATGTCATCAAAAGACAAATCCCCCATTGGCTCCATTAGCAGCCCGGATACACCCTTAAAAAAGGATGTCATTCCCAACACATCCAAATAGTTAAACACAGCTTTTCATTTCTGCTAAACTTTCAACATGAAATATGTGAACAGGGACGTGTTTTCAGTGCTGCGTGTGTCACAAATGCGCGCACGCGTATCCATCATGGAAGAGTTAGTTTTTGGATGCACCGGAGTTGACAGTCACGCATGAGTGCAACTGAATATCTGTTAACGCTACAGTTTTGAAAAATCTCCCAGTTTTTTTGTCAACGGAGTGTCTCTGAATTATTTCACACATTTATAGCTTTTTACTGACCGAGTTGTTTCAAGTCACTAAAGTTATTGACGTTAAAAGGTTTGGGTTCTCACTCGTTCCTTCCGTACGAACCTTTCGACTCTGTGTTGACATCCTCAGTGAGGGATGTTTTTCTACAATTTCTTATTGAATTTCTATATTAAAACAGCTCGGCTCAGGCGAAACATCGGTGGCATTAAAATGTTTGTGGGAACATGAAGTTCTCATTTTATTTCAGCGCACCGATCAAACAGTGTGACTCTGAAATCAAGCAGAATTCAGGATTGTTTGTAGTTTTATTTTTGTGTTAAAATTGCTTAATGTTCTGTTAATTTTCTTATTTATTTTGTGGAATTTAAGTAAGTAGTGTGTTATTGATTGTGTTCACTTTTTAGGTATTTCATTTGCCCAATAATGCTCACATTAATTTGCCAAATCGTCTTTACGCACACATTACGCACGGCCGGCGGCCCGCCTGCTTAATTCTTACCCGAACTCTGGCCTCGGTCAGGTTGGTCCACACCGCGATTTCCTCCCTGGTGCTCATATCCGGGTAGCGGTTCCTTTGGAAAGTGGCTTCCAGCTCCTGCAGCTGCTGGCTGGTGAAGTGAGTCCGCTGCCGCCGCTGCTTCTTCTTCTTGGGATCGTCCGCGTTGCCGTCATCGCTCCTGTGTTCAGCGCTCCTCTCCTTTTCTGTGTATCACAAATCGGGGAGAAAATTACTGTGTGTTACAACTCTGGTTTACTTTGAATAGCATGCAGATAAAAGGACATTTTTTTCTGCATTGAAGAAGTAATTATTTGCACCTTAAATGTCAAACGATTCAGGCTGAGATTATGTGCAACAACGTGCGTAAAAAAAACCCTAAAACTTTAGGTCAGCTATAATAGAAACGAACCGTCCTCGTGAAATAAGCAAAGTCAAAGCTGTAAATAAATTATACACAAAGATGTCTGGGGGGAAAAATAAGCCTTGGACAGAATACAGCCAAATATTTACAAACATGTCTGTGAGTTTTGTATCGATTCCCTCAAACATGTCCCTCACTTTACACTTATAGATCAACATTACACTTTCTTTACGACGAGGACTGACCGCTCTTATCTCTCCACCGCTATCTTGTATTCGTGTCCCAACCAGATTGCCTCATTAAACTGAAGGGTCAACACGTGCAAAGGTTAATCACGAAAAGGGATTTGTCTCTTGAATGTTTGCCAAAAATGGAGGAAAAAAAGAAGCAACTTCAAACTTACAGCAACACCATCATTTTTTATTTAAGGCTAATAAATAATTTCAACAAAGGCAACGAGAAACAATTGTCATGCTCTCATACTGCTATTACTTCCTTATGTGGACTAAGAGAAGAGAAGAGACAGCTTTGGATTTTCTTTTTTTCTTTTCTTTTTTTTTTTAAAATGCGGCGAGGCTGAAGAACAAAAAGCTTCTCTGAGAATTGTTAATACAGACCTTCTGGCTTTTAGTTTAGATTGGAGGACGGGCCCAGTATTTATAGTTTGTTTTAATGCATTTACTGACAGCAGGCCAGGCTGTTCTGCACATTTTTCCCTGACAGACCTCGGGATCCTGCCAAGTGTTTGGTTCGGCCAGCGCAATAAACAAGAAATGGGGTGTAACTGCACCAAAAACTGCACTATTTCCCCCTCTTATTCCTGCGCATTAAACTGGAAAGCAGAAAAAGACGCCAAAGTAACATTTTACAGCACATGAGTTTTGTGTATTTTATCCACGTGCATGTTGCCCTGTCACACACGGAAATAAATCGCCATTGCAGTGAGGAAAAAAGCAAACACTGGGACATGAATGTAACCAAAATTATTGTCTCTTTTCCCGCAGCGTTTAACTGCCGGGATGCCTCTGTGACAGCCCGTCGTAAACGTGCTCGTAGAGACGTAAAAATAAACTGTTAGAAGAAGGAATCGAGTTGCTAAAAGCACTCTGACGGTGTACCTGCCAACTCTGTGTCTGAAGACTCGCTGCTTGAGTTCTCTAAAGTTTCTCGACTGCTGTTCGAAGTTCTCGGTAAATGAAACGCGGGGGCCACGTCGCGGGCCGGCGGTGCTCTCACTGCCTCTGTGATTCTGTCCAAATTCATCCCACCTTTGAAGAGAAGGATGCGTACAAGAGAGGAAACGTTGGGGTGAATCCTGGGGGAGTGCGTAAAAGCTTCCCTCAACAGCCAAAAATCCACCCGCTGCCAGACACACACCACGACATGAGAGGATGAAGCACACAGGGAGAATTTCCAACCAGAGTTTTTGTTCTTCCACGCAGAAAAAAAGAAGAAAAGAAATAATCACTCAGCACCCTTTCCCTCCGCTACAGCAGTGACAGCCCAGTGCGCTCTCCTTTCTCTCCGCTGCAGGGAAAAGCTTCTGGCCGCTGTGACCGAGAGTAAGCTCCGGCTCTCCAACCCACACAGGAGACACACCCATTTGTTGCGTTTAACCTCCCTAAAATGAGCGAGTCCCACCCACTGTGCCTGCCCGCTGCAAGAAAAAAAAGATACCCACCCGAACAAGATATGTATCTGACGTCAAGATAAAACAAGTGAGAAAGCCGCCGTTAATTCATCAGGCGCTTGGAAAATATCAATGAACGTTTGGTGGAGTGAAAAATAACCAAGTGAAGTTAAACCTTATAAGTTTGTTTCTTTTTCTGATGGATTTAAAAGTGTCAGCATCAGACTGGATGTCGATGTTTTTTGCAGCGTTCAGTTTCTTTCTTTCTCGGGAGCGCGCAGGACAGCGCTTTGCTCATTGGGAGTAAAATGGGCCTTTTATTCGTGCAGGCATGTTTGAAATGTGTCCAGCTGGGTGCGCTTACACACACACACACACACACACACACACACACACACACACACACACACACGCTCTCCACACAATGTATATCTCGGATATGTACTGAGCTGATCAAACATTTGCCATCTAACGCGGGCCTGCCCAGTTACTGTTTCCTCGGTGTGATGATATGACGGTTATTGTGTGTGTGAGTGACACAGTGTCGCTCTATCAGATCGTTGTTTCACCACAAATAAACAATCAGGACTAATGAAAGTCAAGCACATCAGAGCTCTGTCAGCTGTACTACCTGGACTGCAGGAACCAACCAAGCTGCTTTAAAGGTGCTATGTGTAAGAAAAGTAGATTTTTTTTTTAGTCTCAACTCGTCAAAAACTGACGTAGGACTGCACTAACAAATCCATCCACGACTTCCCAGGATGCACCAGGTAAATCCTAAGGTTTTCCACAAAGGCCTCACCTGGTGACATCCTGACCTCAGGTGAAGTTTGGCCTCCGTGTTTCGTGACCAACAAAACACGGAGTTGGCAATGGGACTCAAAAATCAACTTCTCTTCCAAATAACACCTTTTAAATAGATTATTTAATAATCATCTGACACTCTAATAATAAAACAACTTTTTCTGAATTGGTACATCTTTCACCTCAAATCCATGCATTGGTGATGGTGCGCTAATATAATCTGATCAGAGATCACCTGAATCTACCCACTGACGGCTACACGGTTGCGTTTCAGTGATTTTTCCCCCCTTTTTTGGCTCTGACGCACAAACAGCCGCCGGTGGAGGCCACAGTAACAGGCGCGTTCTTGGCTTTACGCTTTATATGTGTTTTTTTTTTACAACTCTGGAGCCTGAAAGTATTCTAACACAATCAAGTCCTTTAGTGTAATTTGGATAATTGGGAACAAGCTATACGTGAATTTGAAAAATCAGATGTTTCCAGGTTGTTTTCTGGGCGGATTATATAATCTGTCAGCCGTGACACGCTGACGCATCCAGTCATGTACCTGTGTGGAGAAGCACAGAGCTTCATCCAGATGATCTGATCTCAGTTTGTGCTGCTGCACTGGAGTAAAACATGCAGTAAAAAAAAAAGAAATAAAAAACTTGAGTTGTGCAGCAGCTGCAGGAGAATAAAGATTTTGTTTTACAATCTTCTCCAGCGGCAACTGTTGGTCAAAAAACACGGAGGCCAAACTTCTCCGTCTGTATTAGTCTGAGGTCAGGATGGCGCCAGGTGAGGCTTTAGTGGAATACTTTGAGATTTACCTGGTGCATCCTGGGAAGTCGTCGGTGGATTTGTTATTTCAGACAATAAGAGTTATGTCATTTAGTTTGGGTTTCTGTTTTTCGGGCATATCAACGTTTTGGGGCCTCCAGTATGTGCGCGTAATTCACCTCTGTGTGCGCCAAACTGTCTTTTTTAGTGTGATTGCGCATGTGTGGACCTCCGGCAGTATGTCATGTTTTAAGAGTCTTAACATCGTGTACTTTTACTCTCAAAAGGAGAAGGAGTCAGACACTTATTTCTCTTGAATCCTGAGCAAAGTCATCTCTGAGTGACGGAAGTGCCGATAATTTTGTCGTCTTTAAAGGAGCAGTCTGTAGTTTTGGGGAAGAAATTCTAATCAGGAGAGAAATATCTAGTGACTCAAACAAACTGAGCTTAAAGGACAACACAACTTCTACTGTTTTACTTTGTTGATATGTGGCGGACCCTGCCACCTTTCCAGCTTCAAACAGTGTTCTGGGGCCTTATTTTCCTCTGAGAAACAGCTTGTTTATTCGCTCATGGAATAAATAAATGTTTCTGTTTTCCTCATTAATATTGCAAATAGAGTTTGAATTTCTTCTCCAAACCTACAAAGTGCCCCTTTAAGTCTCTCCTGCAACATGAGACCATCTGACCCGCCGCCTCGCTGTGTCGCCTACATGTGTCAGGTGAAGAAAAAAAAAAAAAGCGCACCGGCTCAGGCCTCACCGTCTGGGACTCGGACTGTCACCGGCGCCAGTCTCGAGCATTTCGAAGCCATTGTGTGACAGTGACTTCTGACATGAGATCCCCGTCCGACCGGAAAACTCCCCCCGAAGGCCCTTTCAGAGGACAATTGTTCAAGCTCTCAACAATCACTTTGCTTTCTCCGTCTAGATTTGTTCAGCCTCTGAGTGCGGCTCATAGAAAAGGCCTGTGAGGAATCTGAATTCACATTTTTTTTAACTTTTATAGCAGAACTGTGGCCTGTTGTGTGTTACTGAAAAACCACCGTCCTCTACGTGCTTTACGCGCGTTCTGAGCTGCAGCCAAGTGCGTAAAAATGGTTTTGGAGCGACATTGTTGCGCAGAAAAAGCACAAATCAACAGCAAACATGGGAATAAGCGGATGGGCGCTGTGCGGAAGTGACCCGAGCTACCTGGTCACGTCATTGTGTCAGCAGGTGGTGTTTACTATGCAGGTTGTAGGGTTGGTGGGTACATTGCGTGTCCGTGAAGTGTACACGGTCTCTCGGTGGGTCATTATGAGGCGTTTTCACGAGCAGTACTGTCCTAAAAAACATATTGCTGCAAGTACAACATGAGAATAAACCCACTGACCCCTTTAAATCCCCTTTGGAATATTAAAGGATTTACAGCACATGGAGATTTTCCATGGAGGACTCCCTGTGTTTCTACAGTCCTCTCTGTCCTCCAGCAGATATTACAGGCTGATAGATGGGGCTAATCTAAATACCCAGCCTCCTCAGCCCGCATCCCTGCCTGCGCCCTTCTCCTCCTCCTCTGCTCTGGAGGGCACTTGCGTGTGATGGATGACTTAAAAAGCCTTTCCATCCGGCAGGACAGGTTAAAGGCCAGTGGCAACGCAAACACTCATATTTTTTTTTTCTTCCTCCAAGAAGTGAAAATAAACTCTGCGAACTCCCGTTAATCACACACTGAAAACACACGTGAAAATACAGTCTTGGTTTGGTTGAGAGGGGGAAAGAAAGCACACACACCGAGTGGAGCCAACAAAACAAAGAGTATTGAAAATTAAAGCAGGCGAGAGGACTCAAAGGCAGGACAGCAGCGGAGATGAAACCAGACACGGAGGGTAACCGGAGAAGGACAGAGCTGATTATTTCCTTGGTGATGGTCCAAGGCCTGTTTGACCTGGAGCCTGACGACCAACAAACCAGATGACAGACGGGATGCAGGTGTAAATAAAACAACGACCTCTCTCACAAGGAAAACATTTTTAAAAAAATGTCATAAATGCTGGATTTTCTATGATTGAATCATTCCTCGTTGGCGCCTGCATACATCCTCCTGAGTGTTTGCTCAGTCCAGCAGCCGTTTATTGGAGCTTTAGGGAAAAATAAAAAGGCTGATAACTTGAGTTGAGCTGAAATTAGTCCTCAACAATTACATTTATCACACAGCTAAAGGAGTTTGTTGACAGCCGTGAATCACACACATCCAAACCCTAATAAAAAACACACGTCTGTCCACTAAGAGCTCTTTATCTTTTGTTTATTTGTCTTTATAATAATTATGTTTCCAGTTTGTGACGTCCAGTTTAACACCTGACCTTTTAATCTGAAGCCGTTTTAATATTATAAATGACTATTTCCTGGAGGGAAAATCAGATTTAAATGTAAAAGTACACAGCCAGTATCCGCCTCACGCGCATCTAAATGTCCCCAAACCTCGAATATTTTCCAAACTTCTCCATTTTACGCTCTTTTCTGTGCTTCTTTGGTCTGTGATTAAATCCAGCTTTACAGAAAACCCTCTTCCTCAGTTGCGTCATGAGAAGAAAAATCCCAAACTTCCATCTAAATAGATTTTTTTTGTTCCCTGCTGTCAGTCTGCTTCGATGGTTTTCCACTTTTTGTTGTTTTTCAAAACGAGCCACCAGGAAATGATTATCATCAGAAAAACCACACAAAATAAAACAAAGTCAAAATATGTGGAAGTAAAAACTCGACGACTTTTCGTTCTGCTTTTCATTTTAATTCCCCCCGCAAGCTTGGCATTTGCGTCTCATTAGCTGATATATCCGCATATCAACATGTCTGTGCCATGCGCATTAATTCATCTGGTGACATGTTGCGTATAAAAAAAGCAGATGTCTGTGAACACGCACAGTGCTCATGTTTCTGATGTTTCAGGTACCGAAGAAGAATCCCTTTAAATGACAGTTTCTGGTTTTGCATATAGCATCAAATAATGCAAATATTAATGACACCGAGCAGAGAAACGAGTCATACCTGGGTCCCCACAAGAAATCCCATTCTTCGACAGGTTCAGTTCCATTCCAGTTGCCTGAAAAACAGAAGAAGAAAAGCTGCATCAGAGGAACAGTTTCCCTGCGTGTGTCAGAATTATCATCTCTCATAAACTTCATGAAGTTAATTCAAAAGCAGCAACCGATAATCATTTAGCACAATGTTGCTACACCACCGGAAACTCAGGAAACACTTTGAAATTCCAGAAATAAAAATAAAAACAAACAATAATTACAAAAGCAATGCAGCCAAAACAAAAAACAAAAATTACAACTTTACGCATGTTCCTCACGGATATTTATGATTTGGGCCCTAACCCTAACCCAACATCCTTTGACGACATGATAACACACACACACACACACACACACACACACACACACACACACACACACACACACACACACACAGCCCCTCTTATCTACAGGAATCCCTTTGCTGTCTCTGTCCTCAGTAAATCTTCTCTCAGCTCCCTTCAGTCCCTCCGTATGTGCTTCACAAAGCCCTCAGAGATCAGTGCAGAGTTTATCTGGAATATTCCGCAGAGATCACAGCAGGTTATCGGTTTAATATCCGCCTGACTGTGATGCTAACGCTGACTGTTTTTCTATCGTTGCTGTGCGTAAAAAGCTCCATCCACTGCGGCCTCTGCGCGGTCACTACATCCTCACTGACCCTGTAAACTAACACACGACGACACACGCAGGAGTCAGCGCTCCTAGCTATTTAATTCTCTAAACGGACTCACTTGTGATTCATATTTTTTGCAAACATCTGAGGTGAAAAGAGAGAGAGAGAGTGCGGGATGCCGGCCAACCTTCTGACCGAAACTCCTGACAAGAAAGGAGAGAAGCTGTGTGTTTTGACTCACCAGTTAGTTCCCAGCAGAGGCAGACGACAGAGAGAGAGAGAAAAAAAGGAATAAAGCCCTCAGTTTTCCTCCATGCAGGTGTTCAGTAAATCCACTTTACGCCGTCGGCTGCGCGTAAACGCTGCGTCCGCGGTAATCAGCTCTTTGGTCGCGTCTCCGCGGCGCTGCCTTGGTTTTCTTCGCACAGCGCTCTGCAGCACGCCTCGAGGTGACGTCACTGCACCGCATCCCCCCCCGCCTCCGTCTCCCACTCCCCCCCCCTCTGTCTGTTGTCATCCTCCCCGCACCTTCAGCCTCATCTTCATATTCACAGTTTTTAATACTGGAGTTTATTATCAGCCTCATCCTCAGAGTCTGATCTTCATCTTTAAATGTTTTTGCATCCTCATCCTCATTTCTAGAGCACAATATGTGAGCATGTACAGTCAAATTAAAGTCTGTAACAGAAATTATAATAATATAATAATAATTATAATATCAATGTGTTTATTTCCATCTTGTCCATATTTCCCTCTCTGTGTGAAAAACTTTCCCACTCCACTTTTCTGTTTTCTTGGACTTGAAAAACTGTTTGACGGCTTGAAAAACAATATTTTTTCTCTCTGTTAAAGTAGAAAAATGAAACACACACGTCTGATATTTCACTTTATTAATCTTTAATCACTTTTAATGTGAACTGATCTCACATGCTTCCACTTCCTGTTGCATGTTGTGTTTGAATGTGTTTTATTCACCTTTCAACACACACAAAATCACCATTTTACCCTTTTTTGTATTTATATATTTTTTGCAGCAGTTCGTTTCTATAAATATCCTAATTTCCAGCAGGTCTAATACTAATCATGTTTGTCCTCTCGATAATTAATTGACGTCACAGGTTAAATCCCTTGTCAGCAGCGGGTGATTATTTAAACAATTAATTGTTCATGTGCTAATATTTACGCGCAGGTTTAAGCGATG